>NC_063178.1:2386421-2488921 GCF_023159225.1 Perognathus longimembris pacificus
AAGAATCAGGGACCCCCCCCCCCACCCCGGAAAGACTTGGCACTGGAAACACTTGGTTAGTGTTATAAGGATTCTTACTTATAGAAAACTCTGTTAAATTTGATATGTGGGGCTTCTTCCCACCCCCACCCCCCAAAAAAATTTTAGTCATTCAAAACATCACACGAAAGAAAGGTCAGGTCGCCAAGCCGTTCCACCACAGGCAAGCGTTTGGAAGTGATGAACCAGAACGACAGCTTTGCCGTTTCACAGCAAATCCGAATTCACGAGGCCAAGTGTACACATTTGGAGTCCCGGCACATTGGAACATGGCTGGGTGTGCACTCCTGCAATCCCCGCGACCTGGGAGGCGTGGGCAAGAGAATCATGGCCTCAGACTGACCCCTCGGCAAAAAGTAGGGGACCCTAGCTGGAGAAACAAAACAACACACTGAAGGTTGGAGATGTGGGATGGGGCTTGAGTGGTAGAGCATTTGCCTGTCAGAAGCTGGGGGTATTCAGATTTAAAGGCTGTTCTTCCTGCATTGACACAAAGCCCTGCTCTTAAGGAGGAAGACTCAGGGCAGACGGAAGGTGACTCCACAGAGAGGAGTTAGTCTAGGAAAAAGGAATGGTCCAAACAGTCCTGCCTAGAGGGCCCCTTCCAGCTCCTCTTCCTTTCTTGTCTTTCCTTTCCCTCCCTCCCTCCCTCCTCCTTCCTCCCTCCTCCCTCCTCCCTCCCTCCCTCCCTCCTTTCTTCCTTCCCTCCTCCTCCTCTCCCTTCTCCACCCCCCCCCCCCGCTTTTGTGCCAGTCCTGGGGCTTGAACTCAGGGCCTCGGAGCTCTGCCTGAACTTCTTTTATTGCTCAAGGCTAGTGCTCTAGCCCTTGAGCCAGAGCCCCGCTTCCAAGCTTTTTGGAGGGTAGTTAATTGGAGATAAGAGTCTCACAGACTTTCTGGCTCGGGCTGGCTTTGAACCCCCATCCTCAGCTCTCAGCCTCCTGAGTAGCCGGGGTCACAGGCGTGAGCCACGGTGCCCGACTCCTTCCTTTCGACAAGCACAAGGGTCTTGGGGCTTGTCTGTTTCCTCGCTCGGCAGGAGGGTACTGAGGATCGCCCCGCTGTGGGCTGTAGACACGGAGCGTGGTCAGGTGGTCAGGGCGGGTGCGGGTTCTCGGGGAGGAGTCTGTTGCTGGAAAGATGCTGGAGGAAGTTCCTTTCGAAGGTGGATCGACGAGTCCGATGGTGCATTTCCCCCGTCACCCTGACATCCCAACAGCCTCCAGGCCCTCGGACTGCGGTGGTTTGCAGGTAGGCTCTGGAAAGAGGCGCGTGAGGCCCACGGGGGTCGTTCAGCTGGCTCCAAGCCAAGGAGCGGCGGCGTCCTAAGAAAAGGTGCCCGGAGGAAGGGCTGCGTGAGCCCCAGGGAGAAGGCGGCCCCTCCGGCCGTCTGGGGCGGCTTCATTGCTGCTGACCCCTGGCCTCGAGTGTCCAGCTCCTGGCTCCGGGAGGCTCCGGGAGGCTGCGGCTCCCGGCTGCTTGGGTCACCTGGTCTGTGGCATTTTGTTAAGATCACTTGGGCAAACCACCCTGGGCCATTGTGTGTGTGCGTGTGTACGTGTGTGTGCGTGTGTGTGCTGTGGCCACCAATCTCCAGCGTGGCTACCAAACCCTCAATTTCAGTTCTGATTTTCTTTTTTTTGTGCTGGTACTGGGATTTGAACTCAAGTCCTGTGTGCTGTCCCTGAGCTTTTTTTTTTTTTTTTTTAACTCAAGGCTAGCCTTTCACCACTTAGCCACAGGTCCCCTTTCAGCTTTTTTTTACGGGTCCATCGGCGGTGAGAGTCTCGCAGACATTCCTGCCTGGGTTATCTTTGGACCACGATCCTCACGTCTCAGCTTCCCGAGGAGCTAGGATTACAGGCGTGAGCCACAGCGCCCAGCTCGTTTCTGATCATTTTCATTTGCAGTTCTCAGCTTTACTCGCAACATAGATGCCATGATGTGATAAATCCTTTAGCGTTCTGAAATTAAAGGGCAGAGCCATCCCTTTCCTCGGGGGCAAATACTTCAGGTCAGATTCTTATGTATTTGTTCTCATACTGAAGTTTAAACAGAGCTCTGTGTGTTTTATGGTCTCTGGAGTTCAGTTTGGCTCCCCGTCTCCTCAGTTTGTTTTACATCCTTTGGTGAATTTATCAACGAGTTTTTAAATTTAAATTTTATTGTAAAGATGATGTACAGAGGGGTTACAGTCACCTAAGTAAGGGAATGAGTCCGTTTCTTTTTAAACAGCGTTACTCCCTTCCTCATTTTCTCCCATTCGGCACCCCTCATCCCCCCGGATTTATCCACTGTGGTGACGCTTCGTGTCTCCATCTCTACAACAGTCCAGCAGGTTTTCTTTTTAGCGGTGGGGCGGTTGGGGAGATCAGGCAGGAGATCTCTCTGTGACGCAGGTCACGCTGCGGGATTCGCGGCCAGCGCCTGAACCACGCGAGCTCCTCTTCCGATACTCCGCCAGCTTCCTCGCGAAGGAGGCCTCTGGAGTCACCCCGGTGGGGGAGATCCCTTTGCGTGCCGGCGGGGCCGGATCGCGTCGCTCCACGCACGTGTCCGTCGGGAAGCCCGGCGAGTTCCAGGCAGCGGGGCCGTCTTCACCATGCCGGCTGTCTGGACGGAGCGGCTGCGCGGCGGGTCGGAGTGGGGCCTGGTGTGGTGCGGGTGGGTGGAGCTGGCGTGAGCTCCTTCAGCGCCGTAGGGTGGTTGTCTCACCCTGGCGGGGTCCCGCGTGGCTCTGAGGACGCCCCTGGGGTGCCCCGGTGACTCGGCTCATCGCCAGGGACCTGGAGACGCGTGTAGACGGACCGTGGTGGGTGGGGGCGCGGGACGGGGCGGGGCAGGTGGACGGGGGGAGGCGTCCTTCCGTGGGAACCGACCCGGTCCTGAGCGTGCACGCATGTGCGCACACGCGCGCGCGTACTTTACCGGAGCGCACGCAGGTCGTGTGGGGTGCACAGGGCATCTGGCAGGGCGGGGGCAGGAAGGACCACGCGAGTCCTGTGTCCTTTGCAAGGCAGGAAACCGGGTCAAGAGGAGTCCAGGCGCTTCCCAGTGCTCCTGGAGCAGGGAGGAAGGGAAAGCTTTCGGAGGAACTGACTTAGAGCCGTGCGCAGTGACTGCAGTTGACAAGAACCCTCTAGAATGAGAGTAATCGGGGAAAAGGAAGAGCGAGTGCTTTTGTTTGCGCTTCTTGATCAAGAAGAGAATCAAAACCCGGGACAAAGGAAACCCGCCAGCTCCAGAGCACCTGAGCCGGCTTCCTGATCTGGTCGGTCCTCCCAGGATTTTTCTAGAAATCTAGAGCCGAGAGTGTTGGCTCAGTGCCACAGACCACTGAGTTGCCGCGGAGAGGAGAGGAGAGGCAGAAGGCCGAAAGCCGCGTGTCACCGAGCGCAGATTGCTGTTCTTGGTCACGGCGCGGGGTGACGTCCTGGGCTGGTGGATCTCCCCCTGCCCCGGGAAGGGACGTGCGGATCGCCGGGGCCCACTGGACGGTCGCCACGGGCGAGCACGATGGAGAGCCGGTTGGGCCCGTGAAAGCGCGGGGAGACCCACGGGATGTTGGCCGGATGGGCTCATGGAGTCACACCGGGTGTCTTGGATAAAGTGTCTTTTGGTGTCCTCGGGGAGGTTAGGTAGTGAAATTCAGGAGAAGGCGGGTAGATGGCGATTCATTGATGTAGACACAGAATTAGTCCCTGGCTGCCCCCTCGCAGCTGTAGGTTGGGGTGCGCGCCTGCAGTCCCAGCGTTGGTGAACTGAGGCTCCTGCAGAAGGAAGCGTGCTGTGTCCCCTGTGTCGCGGGGAAGGACACAGGGAGTGGGTGGGTGGAGGTTGGGGAACACTGAGGGTTGGATAACAGTTGCTCCAGCCTGGGCGTTACAGTTGGAGAGCAGGGATTGTGCCCGGAACGATCTAGTTAGTGCTGAAGTTCCGTGCGTAACCTGCTTGCTGCTGATGGACAGTGAGAAGCAAGCTTCTAAATAAGGAAGGACAGGATTATGACATTGTTTTTCCAAGAGCTGTGGTGGAAAGGAAAGCGCCCAAGATGAGACGGCGTATGTGAGATGAATCCGGACTTTGCAAGCGCTAGGATCGTATTAGAAGGGAAGCCAGCAGCACGCTGGCTAGCTAGCCTGCTGTCAGCCTTGCTGTCTGATATTTTTTTTAAAAATGAGATATTTCAGAATTGTTAACTTTTGGGATTGCAGGCGAGCGAAAGCTGTTTGCAAACGTGCTTTCACTTCTCAAGTCATTTTGATTGCTAGTTAGCATTTTCTCTTGAAATCGTGTGTCAGGGAAGAAGCCTCGGGGTGGAAGGGCTTTCTCCTGCAGTCCCCGGGCTCTCTGAGACGGGAAGGCATTGGAGTCTTCCCCCAGCCGCGTCAGGAACACGGGTCAGTGCCGGAGTGACAGGCTGGCTGAGCAGTCCACGGGACACTGTGCTGTAGTGCGTGCGTGCGTGCGTGCGTGCGTGCGTGTGTGCGTGTGTGTGTGTGTCTGTCCTTTGTACTGAACCCTCTGTTCCCATCCTCTCCAAAACAGTGGCTTTCACCCTATGGGTTGGTAATTTGTAGGGAGAGCTGAAACCCAAGGCTGTGAGTCAGTCCTCAGTACAACCACCCAACCAACCAAGGAACAAAGGGCTAGGTGTAGTGGCACCTACCCTGAACCCCAGCATTTGTGAGGCTAAAGCAGGAGTCTAGAGAGTTTGAGGCAAGCCTGGCCTACACAGGAAGACCCTACTTCAAACACAAACAGCAGCAGCAACCACGACCACCCACCACAAAAGCTCCCTTCCATATATCTTTCCCCAGACTTGGTTCTCCCTACCCACTGTAACGTGCTCTAGGTTTCTGCCAAGCTGTTGTTCACGACCCCTAACCCCGTGCACAGTCTTACTCCAGGCCACTTTCCCCTCCCCCCCGTTATTTATTGTCAAAGTGATGTACAGAGAGGTCACAGTTTCATACGTTAGGCCTTGGATACATTTCTTGTACAGTTTGTGACCTCCTCCCTCCTCCCCCCTCCCCCTCCCCCTTTTCCAGGCCACTTCTTTATCGTCTTTGTTTTCATTGTTTCAAATGATCTTTAAGTAGTTGTACGAAGGAGTTTCAGTTCGCCATGGGAGATCGGGAGAGCGGCGCGTGTCGATCAGGGTCTTACCGCGTTGGGAGTGAGGTCAGGCGGATTGCTTCGAGGGTTTTTCACGAAGGCGAGCAGGGCCACGGGGCGCGTGTCAGTCACCCTTAGGAATTAGCCGGCATCTGGACGCTGTGTCCTGGACCATTGTACTGCCTTGCCCTAAACTGTCCGTCACCTCATCTCCAGGCTCTAGAAGAAAATACAAGCTGAGCATTTTTGCTTCTCTCTTCCTCTCTCTTTTGCATGTCAGGAGTGGAGGATTTGAACTCGGGGCTTTGTGCTCTTGCTTGGCTTTTTTCTGCTCAAGATGGGTGCTCCACCACTTGAACCATACCCTCTACTTCTGGCTTTTTTTGCTGGTTAATTGGAGATAAGAATCTCATAGATTCGTCTTCCCGGGCTGGCTTTGAACCTCACGCCTCTGATCTCAGCCTCTCAAGGAGCTAGGATCACATACAGGAGCCCCGGGGGAGCCTGGCTTCAGATTTGGGCATTCCTGACCGGGAAATTTAGAACCCCAAGATGTACCAAATCCTTAGTTCTTTGTGTGGTGGCACTGACGCGATGTCACGAGTGGAAAATGTACAAGATCTCACGCCGCGGCTCCACAGTTGACATACACAGAGTTAATATGAATACGTTGTGTGAAACTGTCATCAGACCCTGCGTACCTAAGGTCTATGAAGCACCGATGCAGTTTATGCATAGACTAGGATCCCGTGTGTGGGATTTTTGTGCTGTATATATAAGTATCCCAAAATCTGAAAAAAAAAAAAAAGACCCCCCCCCCCCGCGAGCATCTGTACAAGGACTACTGAATGTGTGCTCAGCTAGAGACCCTCCAAGTAGGAGTGTGTAGCCGAAGTCACTTCATTAGCTCCTCTCTTAGCAGAGGGGTCCACCCCCCCACTCTGTGCCCACCACACAGTTGACTAGCGGGCATTGCTCGGTTGCCTTCAGGCCTGGAGAACCAACCCCGTGGCGTGAGTTTTTCTATATCCTGCTATCGCAATCGGCCGCACGTGGATCGGCTCAGTAACAGCACAGATCCGTTATCCTAGCTCGCAGCCCTAGCCCTGAGCCTTCCCGCTTGGCTCCATCTGTCCGCGGTCTTCCTTCTCCGTGGCCCGGTGGGGGGAGGGGAGGGGAGGGGAGGTGGCGTCGTCCCGGGCTCTGCGGGTGGTGTCTCTGCAGAGGGCAGGGTTACGGTGGTGTCGCTTGCCCGCTCTTAACGGGAGCGTGAACGATGGCGGTGCTGTCTCTTCACGCAGCAGGTGAGCTTTGCAGTGTCAGAGCGAAGCTGAGAGGCGGCCGGCTTTGAGCAAGCGGGTGTTTTTGATGACTCAGACAGAAAACTGTGGTGCAAATGAATTCGGAGGCCGTAAGGTTCCTCTCCTGCCGGCTGTGAGGTTAACACGCGCATTGTGCCGAGAGACTGGCACGCGCTGGAGAGAAGGGAAAGGACCGTTTGCCCCTGGCTGCTTTTAGACCCTGGCACCCTCTCTCCTACCTGGTCAGTTTGGACGGATTGATCATCCTGGAGTTTGAACGTAAGCTTTGCATAGGCCAGGCTACTGTAATACTACTCTGGCTTTGGTTTTGATTGGTTAATTTTTGGATAGGGGCCTTGCTTCCCACTTGGCTCACCTCCTTTCACAATTCTATTTGTTGTTGTTGTTGTGTATGTGTATGTTGTGCATGCGTGCCAGTCTGGGGTCTTGAACTCAGGGCCTGAGCACTGTTCTCATCTTGTATGCTCTAGGCTAGCTTTCTATTGCTATTCACTCCAACTTCTGTTTTTTGTTTTTGTTTTGGCAGTTAAGTATAGATAAGAATCACCTAGACTTTCCTGCCCGGGCTGGCTTCCAACTGTGATCCTCGGGTCTGAATAGCGAGGATGATAAGCCCGAGCCTCCAGTGCCTGGCTTGACTTTGTTCTTCTTCTCATTTGTGGGGCGGAGGGCAGTCCTGGGATTTGAACTCAGGGCCTCGCCCTTGCTAGACAAGTGTCCTACCACTTGAGGCACGCTGCTGGCCTGACTTCATTCTCTGGATATTGAAGTGGTCACGTGGAGTCACCCTGTGTGGATTGTCACTGTTAGAAGGACATCTTCGCGTTGGAGAGTCTGGAGCCTATTGGTGACTGATTAAGGAATCATATGTATATATAGAAGACAACCAAACGAACACACACACACACACACACACACACACACACACACACGACAACCCAACGGACACCATCGCTTTCCTAAGTCTCCCATGTGCATTGAGAACGCTGTCGAACGGGGTGAGACACAGTGTAGACACAAGGCTTCCGATCGGAGTCCTCTGTGAGGAGCGAAGTTAGCCTCTGTCATGAATGGCCGTGGGACAGCGGTTGAGGGCGGCGATTGGCCGGACCCGCAGAGGGCATGATGGGAACCTGCTATCCCTGGGGGTCCCGTGTGAGGGACAGCCCCTGGGCTCCGTCCCCCCTCACTGGGCGAGGCTCCAGCCCCAGCCTTTCCCGACTCTGCAGGTTGCCTCTGCCGACCCCGCCTCATTTCCTCTTTATTACTCATGCACGAAGCGGCTTCGGGGCCGGTTCTTCTTGAGTCAGGTCCTTGGAGACAGTAATAAAGCCATTCCCCCCTCCCACCCCCCCCCCCCCGGCTGTGGTGGTTGATCTGTGAAATTCCTCTGGATCTAGGGTGACTGTTGGAGCGGGGCTCGAACTCACGGCCTTGCGCTCTTGCTTGGCTCTGTCCACGCAAGGCTGAGGGCTCCCTCGCTGAGCTCCGCCGCCACTTCTTCACGCGTGTCTTTATCAGGGAGAGGGCTTCCCTACTTGGAGCCAGGCCCCCACCCGGCTGAGGCCCCCACCCTGCAGCCGGAACGGGGAGATAGGTCAGCGGGCGCAGACCGCGCTAGAGACGGACTCCCGTTTCCTTGAGAAAGCTCTCTAGGGGTCAGAGAGCTGGCCGGAGCTTCCGTTAGCTTTCAGAGCAGCAGCTCACAGCTCTCCCGAGGTGAGGACCCCTTCCCTTGTTGACGGGAGAATGAAAAGCTCCCGTTTGTAACGTTGATTTGCCTCTGCACCGAGATTCAGTTGCGGCGGCTGCAGACTTCCCAATCGCGTCCTCTGTGGACTGTTGATCACATTCGCGACGCCCAAGTTAGGGAGTGGAAGCAATGGTGTGAAGCTGGCACCACTTGGTCTTCCTCTCATCCTCGTGGTCCCTGGGCTGCGTTTCACGATGGCTGACTCCTCACGCAGCACGCCACGGGCATGCTTCCGCTTCCTTAGCCCGCGGTTCTGACCCGGCTTAGTTTTGAACCCAAAAGCAAACGGCACGTGGTAGGCGGTCTGCGAGGCTCGACCCCCAGCCTCCCGGGTGGTTCCGCCAAGCTCCTGCACTCACTTCATGGGTGATATTTATGACGTGACTGTGTGAGCACGTACTCATCCAGTCTCCCGTCCGTGGACAACCTCGTTTCCTATCTTGTGACGTCGGAGGCGCTGCTTCTGGAATGTTCCGATCGCAACTCTGAGTTTCCTGGCAGCCATGGGCTTTGCGAATGAGTCTTCCTTCAGGTTTGATCCCTGGATTGTCATCCTGTGTCCTAGTCTGCCCTTGGGTCAGCTCTGTTACAGTGGAGTGTGTGTGTGTGTGTATGCGCGCATGCACACGTGTGTGTACATGCCTGTGCTGGTACTGGGGCTCGAACCCAGGGCCTGGGCACTGTCTCTTAGCTTTTTATAACTCAAGGGTGGGTCTCTTGGGTGGCGCTCTGACCCTCGAGCCACGCCTCCACGTTTCGCTTTTTGGTGGTTAATTGGGGATCAGAATCTCATGGGCCTTCCTGCCTGGGCTGGATTTGAACTGCGATCCTCGGGATTGGGCCTCCTGGGTGGTAAGGATGATAGGCGTGCGCCTCTGACACCCATCAGTGTTGGGCTGTCGTCTTGGGCTGCGTGCTTGTTGGATCCTAGAACTGTCACCTTCCCCCCCTCCCCCCCAACCCTGCTCCCCTCGGCCAGGTCTTGTATGCAGAGGCGGAGGAGACACTGGCTAACTTGGACATGGCGGTGGGGGGGGAACCCCCAAACAAACCCAATTTGGAATGCAGGGAAACTGGTGGTGTTAGCCTGGCAATCGTGTTCTCAGGGGACGTGGCGCGCCTCTGCTGTAGTATTTTTGAATGTGGGGAGTTCTGACTGTCAAGATCTATTATTAGGGGAAGTTGAAGGGTTTTTCTCTCCCAGCTGCTGCTGCATCTGAACAAACAAATCCTGCTGAAGGCCTCAAAGTCTCCGCAGAAACAGGGACACGTCACTCTTTATAAGAATATTAGAGTAAAACTTGCCTAGGGAGCTTATGCTAGGGAGGGAGATACTGACATGTCAGGCTAGCAGCCATTTTGGTAGCAGAGTTGATGGACAGTGTGGTCTCTGTCTAAGAAGGCACCAGCGACGGTAGAATCGCTCTGAAAATCACCAAGCCATCTCTTTAGGAGGAGTGGGGAGGATTGGTTGGGTGGGTTTGGAAATGTGTAAGGCGCTATCTAAGTCTGATTTAAAACCTATTTCCGTCGATCCCAGCATATCGAACCCCACATTTTCATTCGGGGTGTGGGGTCTCCAAGCAGAACGCACACAGGTCTAGGCGGATTGGGGTGTGGGCGGGGCTACCGCCCAGGTGTGCGTGCGTGCTTGTGTCTGGATAAAAGCTGCTGAACTGACACGGAGAGGGGAGAGTGTGGATGAAATTCCGGAAGTCTCTGGCCGGGCTCTCCCTGGAGCCTAGTGCACACCGCTCAGTACCAGAGCAGTGGACATCCCAGCGGCCACTGGGCGTTCCTGGCCCAGCTCCTTGCTCTGTGGGAGTCATACATCTTTTCTTACGGCTTTGGCCCGTACCCCCAGCTATTTTCCTTGACCAGCTCAGTTGTGACCATTTAAATGCTTACAAACCTCCCCCCCCCCCACTAGTTTGTCTCCTAATAAAAGTTTCTTCTCGGCCGGCTTGGGCTCGGGCTCCTTTGCATTGTCTTCTCGCCGTTTTCTCTGGCTTGGAGGAAGGTGGCTCTGTTTTCGGCCCGCGTCTGAAGCGTCGCTCTCGTCTGTTCTAGTACTCTCACTTCTGAATCTCCAACTACAAGTTTCAGCAGCTCAGTGTCTTAGGGGAAAAAAAAAAAAAGGCTAGCCTTTGGAGACATTCATTATCTTCATTTAGTTTCTTTCCACTTACATCTAGGATAATCACCCATTTTTGCATAAAACATAATCTTTTAAAATTTACATTTTCCCTTAATTTTATACCAGCTTTGAAGTTTGGAGGAGGGCTGTCAATGTCCTTTTAAGAGGCACACGTGTGTGTGTGTGTGTGAGTGTGTGTGTGTGTGTGTGAAGACTTGATGAAGGCCTAGGTAAATCTCTTTGTAGGAAGTCTTTTGTGGGCGAACAGCTTTCAAATAATAGTTTTGAAACCCCAAGAAACTCTTTTACTTAAAATTATTGAGTGCAAGAAAAATACTGAGTGCTATGATGGATGACATACATGTTGAGATCTCTATCTCCATTACCTATCTCTACCCTCTAGCTATTCTGCCTTTCTGTCTGTCTATCTGCCTATCTACCTATCTATGAAACTGTCTCTCTCCCTCTCTATCTCGGGTTGAAGACTGAGAAATCTTTAGAAACAGAGCTTCCTTTTTAAAGCAGTTCATTTGAGTATATGGTTTAGATACAAATTTTAAGTATCATTAAGCAAACAGGAAGAATTGGAAAGTATGACGAAGCTCTTCAGCGGTCAGTTGGAAGGTTCTGGAAATCAGATGTCGGGAAGGGATGAACAGAGCAGCCCTGCGGATTGTGGCTTCAGAGTCCCTCATTTTGCTTTTGGCTGTCTGGGGTCTCCTGGGCCCTGGAGGAGGGGAGTGCTGATTGGCTGTTGGGAAGGTCGGGGGTGGGTCAGTGGTCCGGGTTGCTGCCTTACGTTTGGGCTGGAGGGTCACGGAGAGTGAGATGAAGGAAACAGTAGGTTGAGTTGCACGACGTTCAGGTAGGTGTGTTGAATTCGATTGCTGTTACTTGCAAGGAGTGAGCGTGGTACAGTGGGGAGAGTTGTGTGATTTTGCACTAGATAGTACCAGACCTTATTCTTTTACTTTAAGCATCATGTTAATCCAGTTTATTCAGGGGCAGCTCTGCAGTTGCCGGACCTATCCCGAGACCGTGCGGTGTATCTCCGGAGGGCCGCAGCTGGGAGCGTTCCTGCTCCAGCCCAGAGGTCCGTGGCGTGACTCTAGAAGAGACGCCTTTACGAATGCATAGGCAGCCAGCTGCTGTGTGGATGATGATTTATTCTACTGAGGAATGACTCAACGTGACTGTAGAAGAGTGGTGTGAGTATGGAGCTCATTCACAAAGTCCAAGTGAAAAATGTCCTTTTTGTAATCTGTCTGTATTTCTTCATAAAACTCTAAATTCTCTTAAGATGTACTTAAAAAATGGTACCCAAGGTCTCATGCTCTGCCACCTGACCCAAGTCCTCAGCCCTAAGGATATAATGCCTTCCCCCTTTTCCCTCCCTCCCTCCCTCCCTCCCTCCCTCCCTCCCTCCCTCCCTCCCTCCCTCCCTCCGTCCTTCCCTCCATCCTTCTCTTCCTCCTTCCTTCTTTTTTTTTTATTTTATTACAATACTGGGGCGTGAACTCAGGGTTTGGGTGCGGTTCCTTAGCTTCCCTCCCTCCCTCCCTTCCTCTCTCCCTCCTTTCTCTTCTTTTTTATTCCAATACTGGGGCTTGAGCTCAGGGTCTGGGTGCTGCTCCTTAGCATTTTCACTCAAGGTTGACACCACCACGTGAACCACAGTTCTACTTCTGCCTTAAAAAAATAGTTAATGTATTGTTATTATAAAGGTGACATACAGAGGGATTACAATGACAAATCGTGTAATAAGTACATTTCCTTTCATACAGTGTCTTCTGTTCCCTCATCCTGGCTTTTTTGATGATTAATTGAAAGTAAGCGTCTTACAGACTTTCCTGCCTGGGCTGGCTTTGAACTGCTGTCCTTGGATCTCGGCCTCTTGAGTAGCAAGGGTGCCAGGGGCGAGCCTCTGGGCGCCGGGCGATAGACATGCTTTGGAAGGTTCTGAGATGCACAACAGCGGTCCGTGGGTGTGACTGTCATGCGCCGTTATTGGCGTTGGTGTGGGTGAGGACGAGATGGTTGGTGGGGTTCACACCCTTGAGGGGAGGCTCCTACGAGGGTCCGGGTTTTGAGCGATGGGGGCAGGACGCGACCCGGCAGGTTCTTAACGCAGGTCTTTATAAAGGGTGCCACGTGGGTTGCGGGGCGAAATGTGTGTTTGGAAAGGCCGAGCCTGCCAGGCGCTGGTGGCCCGAGTCTGTCAACCTTGCTACCCAGGAGCTTGAGATCTGAGCGACGAACTCAAAGCCACCCAGGGGAAAGAAAGGCCTCAAGACCCCGTCTCTAACTGGTCAGAAAAAGGCCAAGGTGGAGGCGTGACTCCAGTGGTAGAGCGCCAGGCATGAGCAAGCAAACCGAGGAAGCTTTAGGCCCTGAGTTCAAGCCATAGTCTTGCACACGTGTGCATGCGTGTGTGTGTGTGTGCATGCGTGTGTCCTCCTCCCCTCCCCCATGGCTGTACCTAGGAGTTTGGAAACTGGAGGACAGGGAGGAAGTTCTTGTACGGGCGAGAGAGTAGAACGAGGGTTGGGCACAGAGTAGCTCCATGCGGAATGGTGCCGAGTCAGTCAGGGAGATGTTGGCTGAGGGGAGGAACGAACTAGGAACCCGTTACAGGGTTCTCCTGTTGGTCACTGAGCAACTTACGACGTAATGAATGGACACAGGGCATAGAAGAAGCTATTTGGTACCAGATGGGAAAGGAAACAGTATCTTTCCTAGGAAGCCTGTCATTGGAAACTGCATCGCTCAATGTTTTCTTTTCTTTCTTCTTTTTCTTTTTTTTAAGTGACGCTGGGCCATCATTACCCATCTATTATTCTGACAGCTGAAATTAGGTGATAGTATTTCTGTGAAATAATTCTTGTACATTTGGCAGCACATTTGGAATACTGATTTAATGTCGAGTCAGCTGTCTGTAGACAAGCCTTGTCAGGCTGCGATCCTTTGGTTCTGGTACTTCAGGAAGATTATAAACCCCAACTCCATAACTACTTTTAGGTTTTTCCTGTAAGTTTGCACACAACCTGCTATGGGTCAGAGACGAGCATCATAAATTTAGATGGCGTTTCTCTGAGATGTTCCGTATTTTTCATTTCACTCACCCCGAGGCCATCTATTCAGACAGGAAATCAAGAAGTCTTTTTCTCCCGTCGAAATATTATCTTGCCCCTGGGCAAAGAGTTTCTTTTGATTTGGAAGGAATAGATTAAAATAATGTTATGTCTTTAACATTTTTCTGGGCCTGGTACTCATTACGCTCCGATTGTGCCCTTCCAAAGGACGATAGGAGGATGTGGTGAATGACCTTGGACATGACCTTGAGGCGGTGACGTTGGTCCTAACCTGGTAAAGCAGAAGAGGAGGAGGAGGGGGAGGGATAGAAAGTGTATCTCGGGAGAGGGGTGCCCGCAGCCACCGGTACCCTTGGCTTTGTTACTCAAGGCAGCTGTGCTCCACCCCTTGAGCCGCATCGCTGCTTCTGGCTTGTGCACGCCGGGCCCTGGTCAGCGGTGGTGCAGACGTGCTTGTCTCCCAGCCGATTTTATTATGTGGATGAGGACATTTCTTTAGGTTAAGGAAAACAACGCGGATGAAGATGGTCCCCTTCACCTTTAAAAACAATATCACTGTGCGCTTGTGAGTACTGTTTACTCGAAGCAGGTCTTCGTTTGAGGTGCCTGGAAAGTGGACTTTAGAGACTAGTCACGAAGGAAGGAGCCGGAATGGCTTCGTCCTGTGTGCAGACAAATGTGACGGAGGTGAGCGGCGGCCGGGGCCGTCTCGAGGGCCCGCCCGGCCTGCCCAGGTCTCCGGCGGAGGCCGCAGCCTGGCCCTTCCTCTTGCAGGATCAGAAATGTCCTTTCCTTTGAGGCTGCTGTCTCAAAAGTCGAAAGCCGCCCAGCGCGCGGATGCCCTCAGACGCGGGGGGCGAGGCTGGGAGCTCGGCCGCGGACCCACGGAGCCACCCTGGGCGTTGGTTCATGACAGGACACGGCCGGGCTCTCGGGGCGCGGGGCGACTGGGACGTGGGTTCCAGAGCCGGCGCTGGGGGCTGGGGCGCTGGGGGGAGGCCACGGGCTGGCAGAGGAAGGCGAGGAGTGCGGTGGCCACGGCCAAGCGAGCTTAGTGATCGCAGGGCCCCCAGCCCGGCGGCTCCCGGCTCCGGTCCCCGGCGCCCCGGCGTCCTCTGGTCCCTGTGGAGAGCCGGCGGAAGCCAGGCCCGAGCTCTTGATCTGGCCTGTGTTTGTTTCTGTCCCTCTCCAGGCTTGGCCCTCACACGGCCATCTTCTCTCTCCTCAACTCTCCAGATTTCATCCGTGCTCGGGCGGGCTCTTAGCTGTACGCTGGATACCTGTTGTAATACATTTGAAGTCATGAAGTAATCTGATCATGTGTCAGAATGCATTTCATACAGTGGTTTTGTTGTTGTTGTTGTTGTCGGGCTTGAACTCAGGCCTGGGCGCTGTCCCTGAGCTCTTTTGCTCAAGGCTGGTGTTTTACCATTGGAGCCACAGCTCCACTTCTGGTAATTGAGTGGGTAATTGTAGATAAGAGTCTCACAGGGACATTTCTGCCGGGGCTGGCTTTGAACCGAGGTCCTCAGATCTCAGCCTCCTGAGCAGCTAGGATGACAGGTGTGAGCTGTTGGTGCCTGGGTGTGATTTTGAATTGTATGGTACTTATTCATTTCGTGTGTGTTTGTTTGTTTGAGATAGGGTCTCACTATGCAGTCTAGGTTTAGCCTCTCATCTGAGCTCCTCCTGCCTCCTCAATGCTGGGATTACAGGTGTGCACAATCGTGTTCGTACTTTAGTGGTTTGATTTCTAGTCTTGGGATGGGCGTACAGATGGGGCAGGGAAGACGGGAGGGGACGCAGCAGATTCCCGAGGAACAGAGAAGCAGGACATTTTTAGAAAGGAAGCTTGCTTTCAGGGGAGATGTCCTGAGTCCTAATAACACATTCACAGGCAAATTCCTGCTGATCACACGGAGATGAAAGTTCTTCAGACAGATCAAAATTGCCTTTCTTTTGACTTGCTTCATTGGAACACTGTGGGGACAGCCTCGTGAGTTAGGAATTTTTGAAAGCCGTGATTTTTTTTCCCCTGGGGGTAGAGAAATGGCGACTGACCCCCCCCACCCCCGGTTATGCAATATTGCTTAGTAGGTCTTAAATAATGTTCCCCCATTGACTACTAAAATTTCAGAGTGAGAGCTTGCGAGGAGGCGGGGTCCTTGGGGAGACCCCCGCGTCGGCTCACCTGTGGGTGTTTCCAGCCGATGACCCAGCTACGTGGGGGACATTGTGTCACCCGACCGGAGCGCACGGCCATCTGGTCACCTTCCGCTCGCTCCCCTCGGGCTTTTGAGAAGGACGCGGAGGCAGCACCAGCAAGGGAACAGATGCGTTCTGCGCGCATGGGTTTGGAGATGGAAAGATGGAGCCACTTAATTATCCCGCGTTCACAGGCCTCGACGTGTGAGCACACGAGCCGTCCTTTGGAAACGTGTGGTTTGCCTCCCTTCAACACGAAATTTAAACCCAGCCCTCTCAGGGCTGCAGCTCAGATTTTTAAGTCATGATTAGGATTTATTTATTCTGGTGTGTGTGTGTGTGTGTGTGTGTGTGTGTGTGTGTGTGTGTGTGTGTATGGAACTATGTAGGTGGAATTGGCCATGTTTGTTTGTGTTTTTTTTTTTTTTTTTACAATGCACCTGGTGCTCAGGGAGGAGCTAACTGTTGGGGGCCGGGGGTGGGGGGAAACACCAGGTAAAATCCCAGCGTGTATTTTATTCATTAGATGTGTTCCCTCGAGTCATGCGATGTGCATTTGAGGAAGCAAAACATTTCTCCAGGGCCCCGGAGCTGTTTATTGGCAGTGGGGCACAATGGAGCATTTGCAGTTCTTGCTGTATATTGTGCTGCAATGCAGATGGTTTGTGTCCCTCTTCCTTTAAGATGTTACTTTAGAGATGAGACAAGGAAAACATCTGAGTGTACTTGCTAGCTTGTTGGGTTCCAGGCTCCATCTCTGGTGTAACAAGACAATCAGGCGTCGGTGGGGGGGGGGAGGGGGGAGAGCTCGGCCTACAGTGACAGAATGAAGCGAACACGCTTTTGTTTCAGTTGGAACAGAAATATGGTAAAAAAAAAATAATAATAATGATGAAGCCAGAAATCAGCCGACGAACAAAGCCGACCTCTGTGGGTGTCCCGCGCTGGGAGCACTTGGCGGTGGGAGTTCCTCCGAAAGAGGCGTTGCAGAGCCGGCCTGTGCTGAATATTTGATGAGCCGGACGGACTGCAGCCCTCTGCGGCCCTGCCGGCGGCGCCGGGGTTCTGCCCTTCCGGAGCTTTCCCGAGATGGCCTCACTGTCTGGGGAGGAGGGGAGACGAGCAGAGTGATTCCCGTCGGAGGAGCAGGCCCCAGGAGCGGTGGGGATCACTCCCAATGTCTTCCCTTCCGCTAAAAATCCCAGTGGTTCTAAGCTGCGAGGGGGACGGTGCCCGGCCGGGCTTTGTGTGGGGCAGGGGGGCCACGGCGCTGAGTAATGTCTCCCGGGATGACGGTGGGGGTGTTTCTCAGTGAATGAATGAATGCATTAATGTTATCTGTGTGCTTTCCCCGAGGCCTGAGGTCAGGGCCTGGGTGCTGCCCCTTAGCGTCCATTCTCTGTTCTGCTCGAGGCTGGCTCTGTACCACGCTAGCTCTGTACCACGCTGGCTCTCTACCGCGCTGGCTCTCTACCGCGCTGGCTCTCTACGGCGCTGGCTCTGTACCGCGCTGGCTCTGTACCGCGCTGGCTCTCTACCGCGCTGGCTCTCTACCGCGCTGGCTCTCTACCGCGCTGGCTCTCTACGGCGCTGGCTCTGTACCGCGCTGGCTCTGTACCGCGCTGGCTCTGTACCGCGCTGGCTCTCTACCGCGCTGGCTCTCTACCGCGCTGGCTCTCTACGGCGCTGGCTCTCTACCGCGCTGGCTCTCTACCGCGCTGGCTCTGTACCGCGCTGGCTCTCTACCGCGCTGGCTCTCTACCGCGCTGGCTCTCTACGGCGCTGGCTCTGTACCGCGCTGGCTCTGTACCGCGCTGGCTCTGTACCGCGCTGGCTCTCTACCGCGCTGGCTCTCTACGGCGCTGGCTCTCTACCGCGCTGGCTCTGTACCGCGCTGGCTCTCTACCGCGCTGGCTCTCTACCGCGCTGGCTCTCTACCGCGCTGGCTCTCTACCGCGCTGGCTCTCTACCGCGCTGGCTCTCTACCGCGCTGGCTCTGTACCGCGCTGGCTCTCTACCGCGCTGGCTCTCTACCGCGCTGGCTCTCTACGGCGCTGGCTCTCTACCGCGCTGGCTCTCTACCGCGCTGGCTCTGTACCGCGCTGGCTCTCTACCGCGCTGGCTCTCTACCGCGCTGGCTCTCTACCGCGCTGGCTCTCTACCGCGCCGGCTCTGTACCGCGCCGGCTCTCTACCGCGCCGGCTCTCTACCGCGCCGGCTCTCTACCGCGCCGGCTCTCTACCGCGCCGGCTCTGTACCGCGCTGGCTCTGTACCGCGCCGGCTCTCTACCGCGCCGGCTCTCTACCGCGCCGGCTCTCTACCGCGCCGGCTCTGTACCGCGCCGGCTCTCTACCGCGCCGGCTCTCTACCGCGCCGGCTCTCTACCGCGCTGGCTCTCTACCGCGCTGGCTCTGTACCGCGCTGGCTCTCTACCGCGCTGGCTCTCTACCGCGCTGGCTCTGTACCGCGCTGGCTCTCTACCGCGCTGGCTCTCTACCGCGCTGGCTCTGTACCGCGCTGGCTCTCTACAGCGCCGGCTCTCTACCGCGCTGGCTCTCTACCGCGCTGGCTCTCTACAGCGCCGGCTCTCTACCGCGCCGGCTCTCTACCGCGCCGGCTCTCTACCGCGCCGGCTCTCTACCGTGCCGGCTCTCTACCGCGCCGGCACCGCTGTGTGTTTCTTTTGACAGTCATCTCGTGGCTTTTCTCACCCAGGCTGGCTTCTTCGGACGGCAGTCCTCAACTCTCAGCCTGCTGAGCGGCTGCCGGTCCGGCGTGGGCCCCGGGCATCTTGCACGATGGTGTTGGGTGGCAGCGGCGTTAGCCTGGTGGACACGGCAGCCGCTGGCCTGATCACCGGGCTGCCGAGGGCGGTGCTCTCTGAAGGTGGATAGAGGCGCGGTTCTGTGACGCAACCCTAAAGAACAGCAGCTTCCTTTCCTGCACCCTCACCCGGTGCGCCAGCCCCCCACTCTCCAGCTGTCCGGGGGCACGGTGGGGGGGGGGAGCCATGATCCCAGGGCCCCGGGAGGCTGGCGAAGCGCTGGCTGTCACGGCGTGTCTCTGCAAAGGCCCAGGGTCTGCGATGGTTTGCCCGTTACTGAGTGTGTGACAGACGGGGAGGCCCGTCGTGGAGCGGAGCTGCCTGGGGACCCCACCCTGGGCCAGGCAGGCCCTCAGGTCCCGGGCTCGCTCCGTACTTGCCGTTAGAAAGGGAACTTGAAGAAGAAGCTTGATCTGGGGGTTGGAGGCGTGGCTCGGTTGGTAGAGCGCCCGCCAATGAGCGAAAGCATTTGGTACAGAACTTGAGGGGAAAGAAGGCAAAAGAGTAAGCTTGATCTGTGTGTGTGTGTGTGTGTGTGTGTGTGTGTGTGTGTGTGAGAGAGAGAGAGAGAGAGAGAGAGAGAGGGAGAGAGGAGGAAAAGGAGAGGTAGGAAGGGAGGGCGTGGAGAGGGAGGCTCGTTTAGGGATGTTGTATCAGTGTTTGATGCCTGCGTATTTTCTTGGGGTCATCTGTTGGACGTTTATTAACTTTGATTGATGTGATTTGTGCTCTCATAACTCTGCCCATTAAAGAGGGAGTCTGTTCTTTCTTAAGAGAGCTTTGCTGACGCTGGTAGCTTCCCAGGGCCTCTGCCCCCCATCTGTGTTTCCTGAAGATGGAGGGAAGAAGCCTCTACCCACCACTGTTGCTGTAAAAAGAGCTATTGAAGGGGCGGAGGGCTTTCAGCATTTTAGAGAGTCCTTGTCTCCTCTTTTTGTGGCGTTTCTCTGGCGGCGCGGCAAGCAGAGCTCCGCGGTGCCACGCCGGTTCCGTGTCGGATGTGAAACGCGCCACGCAGGCTGGGGATTCGATGACGAGGAGCCCTTCCTCCTGCAGCCGGGAGGTGTTGGTACGCGTGTGCACAGGGGCATTTGACTTGCTGCTTGTGCATTTGTGTGTGTGTGTGTGAGAGAGAGACAAAGAGATGAGGAAGCAATGGGGGAAGGCAATGGGAGGCAATATTGGCTCTGTTTTGTTTAACTTGGTGTGTTTTTTCTTTTTGAATGCTCTGAGGCTTGAAGCCCTGGGTTCGATTCCCCAGAAAAAGCCAGCAGTGGCGCTGTGGCTCAAGTGGTAGAGTGCTAGCCTAGAGCGAAGGAAGCCAGGACAGTGCTCAGGCCCTGAGTTCAAGCCCCAGGACCAAGCAAACAAAACAAAAGATAGGGTCTTGTGCTTTTTACCGGAGCTCGCCTTTGACTACCATTTTCTCCCTTAGTAGATGTGCCCAGCCCTGGTGTGTTTTATTAATTTATTTAGGACTAGGGCTTTGAATCTGGGGCTTTGTGCCTACCAGGCAGGTATTCTACTGCTTGAACCATGTCCCCAGCCTTTTTTGTGCTGTTTATTTGTGTATAGACTTTTGCATTAGGCCCAGCTGGGTTGGACGGTGAGCCTCCTGGTTATCTCTCCTCATCATAGGTAGCATGTCAGCTGTCTGCCGCTGTACCCCCATTCTTGTGGGGGTGGTGGTGGTGTTCTTTGGTGATGTCTTGCTGGTTGAGATGAGACTTTTTGAACTTTTTGCCTACCTTGGCCTTGAACCGCACTCTTTCTGCCCTCTACCTCTGTGTAGCTAGGATCATAGGTGTGAACCTCTGGTACCCAGTGCCTCCCTCCCTTTTGCTTAAAATAGCCTATTGTTATCCCAATACTTAATGACCAGATTTCCGCTCACATAATTTCTCTGAAGTGCTTTGTCATTAAGTAGCAATTAGAGTATCTAGGCAGTGCGTTACAGGAAAAACATACGGCATGCATTTCACATTTAATTCCTTCAAAATTTAACTTCTGTGTCTCTGGCAGAATACTTTCTACGCTCCTCACTTCAGCTTTACTAACTTATTGACTAGAGTGAGGAAAGAAAAAGCCCACCAAAAGAAAGTTGTTTTTGAGTGAGAAAATTGTGAGTAATTTATTTGGAATTTTTTTCTTTACAGTGTCTCTGTAAGGATAATCCTCATTCCTTAAATATATTTATTTTTATTTTTTTTGTGTCACATGTGGGGCTTAAACTCAGGGTTTTGTGCTTTTACATAACTTAACTTCCAGCTTCTGGCTGGTTAATTGGACTTTCCTGCCTGGGCTGGCTTCGAATGTTGATCCTCAGATCTCAGCCTCCCCAGTTGCTGGGATTACAGGTATGAGTCCTTAATGCTTGACTCCTTATTTTATTTCTTAGCAAACCACTAAGAACAAAGTTGATGCAATGTCTTACTTGAGATTGTATTAGAATGCTTAGCTCAGAATACTGAATACATATATATTTATATGTATGTATATATATACACATACTATATCTGTATTATATATATATAATTATATATATATATATAGTAGATTTCTTTCTTTTGGTAGTGACATAATAATGTACATGTGCTTGCATAAAATATAAAGTGATTGAATTTCCATTAGTGTAAACCCGAGTCTAGCATCCTCTAAGACATTTAGCTATCTCTATATCTAATGCCCTTCATAATTTGGAGTGGCTTTGCCAACTGAAAGATGTGTGGTTCCAGGTAGAGCGAGGTCCATGGTCGCTGAGACTGTGTCAGTCAGCGGAGAACGTGGCCTCTGGGACCTGGCCTCGGTGCTGTGACCCTCTGTCCCAGACAGAAGGGGCTGTTAATGGCGGCTTCCCTTTCGTGAGCGCTGTCGGTTGTGTTGCCTGTAGCAGTTCTGCCACTCTTGTTGGTGCTCTGGGACACCGACACTGAGAGTGTACCACACACCGCACGAGCAATAGACTGGGAAGTTAATTTGAACACATTTTTTTTAAAGCAGCTCAGACATTTAAAAGAACTATTGTTAAGTAGTTGTATAAAGGAGTTACCACTTAACAAAGCGCTTTACGAATGCGTTATATCTCGATGAGTGTCGCCCCTTTCGACAGTCCCTCACCCCTCCCCTCCCTTTTGTAATTCTGTAGGCTATATATTGAATTTCTTTTGATGTGTTCTCTCCCTCTTCTCCATTTGTCCACCTCTACTTTGAGAATTGTATTTCCTCTTGACTCCTACAAATGGAGAGTGCCACTTCATGTTGTGGAGATTCTTTTTTTTTCAGATAATTTTGTCCAATTATCCTGGGAAAAGGCCCCCGCTGTCTACATCAGTTCTCTGTGAGGTACGCGTGGATGGCTGTCTCCTAGGGAAAGCTCAGAAGTGGCCTGGGGCGTGATGCTTTTACTGGATCCTGGCATCCTTTGCTATCAGCAAACTCCGGGCTTTGACGCCACTGTTCTGTGATTGAAAAATAAAAATCAATCACCTGGCTAGTTCCGTCAGTGGGGCAGGAGACGCTTAAAAAAAACGATTTCAGCATCACAGGTTTTGTGGTGGTGAGATGTGAATATATTGCTATCAAATTAACTTCCCAAGCTTTGCTTCCCGAGGTTTGCTTCCAACCTTTAGGTTCTTTTTTTTTTTTTTTTTTTTTTTTTGCCAGTCCTGGGCCTTGGACTCAGGGCCTGAGCACTGTCCCTGGCTTCTTTTTGCTCAAGGCTAGCACTCTACCACTTGAGCCACAGCGCCACTTCTGGCCATTTTCTGTATATGTGGTGCTGGGGAATTGAATCCCAGGGCCTCATGATATGAGGCAGGCACTCTAGCCACTAGTCATATCCCCAGCCCAACCTTTAGGTTCTTGATACACCAAGACATTTTATATTAAAGTGGAGCGTGATGTAGAGAACTGACACCATTCTTTTTGGATATGTGTGTGTGTGTGTGTGAGCACACGTGCGTGCGTGCATGTGTGTTGTGTGTGTGTTTCTGAGTTCTGGGTTGTGTGTGACATTTGCCTCCTCTTGGACCACACCACCCTTCCTGAGTTGGACTGGGAATTCTGAGTGCGGTGCTTTCAGGGCGATGGATTCTTCCGGAATGTCCCGACTGGCACGCTTGGTCTCCGCCTCGTGACTGGTGCCTGGGAAAAGCAGGGACACGCGGCCCCTGCGTTGCCTTCACTCAGCCGGGAAGCATCCACACTTGAAGATCCGCACTCTTCGAGCTCTCTGGGCCAAGACTCAGGAAAAGCACAGTGTTCTGATAAAGGCTGGCTCGAGTCTTCCTCATATTTTTACACGCAAGCGTGAAGATTTAGCAGGCGGCTCACAGGGTAGGACTCTGGCTGCCCCGGAAAGCCTTTGCATCCGGGGAAGCAGAACAACCTTCGGAAGTCCTTGGGGTCACCGTGAGGCGGGAGACGGACCGAACGCGGGGCTACCTGCGGCAGCGCCCGGCTTCGTCGCAGTCTCCCGGCACGGCTGGCGTCAGCGCCCTCGTCCTCCAGGACTGGATTGCCCGGTCCCCGTGGGGCCTGTGAGTGGAAGGAAGGGCCGGCACCGAGCCCACCGTGGCAGCCGTGGGTGGGCGTGGGAGCCCGGGACCGTGGTCGATGGCAGGACGTTTCAGGGCTGGGGGGAAGAAGGTGGGCGGGGGGCTCAGCTCATGTGACGGCTGTAAGGAAATTAAGATGCTCAAATGAATCGTACCCGTAATCGTTGTATTATAATCACGTGGTGATGTGTTGTTCTATAATTAAAATTCATGTCAATCCCATAATAGATATTGTACATTTTTAATTGGGTTATTTAAATATTCAAGATAGCATATTAACTATACCCTCATTATGTATTTAAGATTCAGTGAGTAACTGTAATGCTACGTTGATTATTGCTCGGTCGTAGCAATTGCCGGCGGGCACCGGCAGATCTAGCCGGTGTCCTAGGCACTTTGGTACATGAACTTTGACCCTCGCAACCCTCCAGAGAGGCTGGGCCGGGAGCAGGTGGCGTGTGTGTGTGGGGGGCACGCATGGCAGACCCGCCTGTGGCGTGTCAGCGTATCTCACGCGCAGTGAGGCGCGGTCGGCCTCCTCCTCAGCGCCATCGCTTGTCTCGGGAAGCAGCCATGCGGAATTTTCTGGTTTAGTGACCGGGCCAAGGGAAGACGTCGGTGGTCAGCTGGCGGGCGCGGATCCCGGCCGCAGCGAGATCCGTGCCAGCCTCCCGCACGCCGGCCACCCGGGGACCGGGGCGTGTCAGCCAGGCCGCCAGCCAGCGCGAGGCTTTCTCCACCCGATGCCCCGCCCGGCCCTTCCTCCTTCACGCAGAGTCGGCAGGCCCGACGTGGAGCCAGTGACCGGGGCCCGGGGCCGCACCAGGAGAGGGCGACTTGGGGCAGGTGTTTGCAGATCGCGGGGCGTTTGTGCGGCGGGGAACTCAGAATGCGGCTCCAGAGGGACGCGCCGGAGAAGCCGCCGGGGGCCCCTGGGAGCTGGAGGTCACCGAGGGCCGGGGAGGGGACCCGCCTTCGAATGCTCCGTAGATCAGAGAGAGGGGGCGTCCTGGGCGGGGAGGACTTCCTGCGGAGAGTGCAGCCAGGGGAACTCGGAGGAGGAAAGACGTTTGGATGGCTCAGGAAGCCGGACAAGCGAGGGATGGCCCCGCCGTCCTCCGCCTCTGTGACCCGGCCCGGCCTTCTTCCTTCCCTCCACTCAGTGGCTCCCCCAAATCCCCGTCAGGAAAGACAGCGGCTGAGGAGAGGAGAGTTTTAACGAGGGCCGCCGACGCCAGAGCGGGTCCCCTCGGCCCTCGGGTGTCTCCCGGGTTTCACAGTGCACAGTGACGTGGGGCTGAGCCAGGGATTAGCAATTCCCAGCCTCGGCTGCTCAGCGGGACAGAGGTCCGGGCGCTGTCGGGTCTGGCCGTGAATTGGTCAGGATTTATGACCTATGGCCGGTCACCCCTCCCTCCCGCCTCCCTGCTGGGAGGGGCTGTGCTCATTGTGGGTGCAGCTAGCTCTGGGGCGGACCATTCAGGATTTGATGAGCCACCCTGCGTGGCAGGGGTACCGTCGGGGGGGGGGGGGTTCTCCTGTCTCCCCGAGGCGTCGGCCGGCAGCGGGAGGCAGAGGAGCCGGCCCAGCGTGACCCACCTGGCCAAGCCGGAGGACCAGGCTCCCGCCCCCCCCCTTCCACCCGCCACACCGGGGGACCACGGGCGCCCTTCAGCGTCCTCTCATCGTGGGGCAGGTCGCAAGTGTCCTCCCGGCGTGGAACGTAGTTTACAAGAAAGGAATCTCCCAGAACCGTAACTAACCTTCATTAAAGCTTCATTTAATCCAGAGTCTCCCCCCGCCCCCCACAAAGAAACTTAGATAACTTGTTTTGTTTTAAGTAAGGAGCGCAGTTGCAGGACTGCTGAGATTCTTGGCAGAAGAGAGCTGGATGAGGAGAAGGCTTCTGTAGTCGGCTTTATTACCAAGTTAGATCGCGGTGGATTTTACCTACTGTGGATGAGCTCTTTGAGCAAAGATGGCAGCCTTGTCAAGGATGTCAGACGGTCACAGCCTCCTTGTGTGACAGTCTTCCTTCCCCTTCCCCTCCCCACCCCGTCTCTTCGGCGTGCAGAACCTCTGTGTCCTGGGGGGAGGGGGCTGTGCTGCTGGCTTCTTCCCCCCCCCCCCCCGTCGGCACCCCGGCCCCCTCCAAAGAGGCCTTTATATGGGAACGTCCTGAGTGTGACTATTAAACAGACCGTAACCCAAGCACGCGGAGAGCTCGGTGAGCGTGCCAGGCTGACTTGCGGCCGGCTCTGCGCTCTTCTCCCCATCCTCGGGGTGCCCCTTGACCTCCCAGGCCCCCCTCCTGCAGGCCAGCACCCCCTGGATTCTAAAGAAGGGGGGTACACACTGTCTCAGTGGCCCTTGTCAATCAAATGACAAACACCCACCCACCCACCGCCCCCGTGCAAGGAGCTCAGTCGACAGGAAGTGAGGTGTGCGGCCCTGCGTGCTTGACCGGGATCCCCTCCCCCCCCAGGCGGTCACGAGGGCTTTGATCCCCCCGGAGAGTGGGTCTTGGGGTGGAGACGATGGGTGAACCCGGCAGGGACCGGGGCTCTGGCCGTCTCCTCTCCTCCAGCCGCTCGGTGCTCTTCTCAGGCGCGCCTGACAGCAAGGCGTCCTGCCCTCTGCTCTCCTGGGAGCGTGGTGGCCACGTTCCCGAGGGAAGGCAGACGTTCGCGGTCCTGGGAGATGGTGCGCACAGTGACGGGGACCGCGCAGCCGCCGTTCCTCTGCCGCGCGGGCGTCTGACTTGAGTTTGTTCGAGCAGAACGGCTGGAGGACACGCCCCCCCCCCGTCTCCGAGCGCCTCGCTGTCGGGGGCTCTGAGGCATCGACGGCCTCCGGGGGAGATGCGCGGTCGTGAGGTGTCCACCTTCCGCTCGCTGAGATGCGAGGGCATCTCCGGGATGACACTCCGGAACGTGCTCGCTAAGGAAACCCCACGCAACCAGCCAAGACGGCTTGCAGAGCCCGCGGGACAGTGCGGGCCGTCCCCCCCCCCCCCCCGTCATCTGTCCCCAGAAATCCCATCCCATCGCGGTGATTGGCTGGTGGGCGCGAGGGGGCGGAGCCTCTCACCAGTAACGACTCGCTGTCCCCGCGCTGCCTGCAGTGGCTCTCGGCGGCGGGGCGCGTCGTCCAGCCTCTCCTCCGCGCGCTCGTGGGCCGGGCAGCAGGTGGGGGTGCGAGCCCAGCCCTGCGGGCCTTGCACAGCAGGCTCCTGCCAGCGTGGCGTGTGTGGGGGGGAGTCCCCATGGAGGTGCCCTGTGCCCACAGGGCAAGCGGGCCGGCTTTGTGCCAGCTCCCACCCCCAGAGGCAGTCATGGCTTGATTCCTGGGGTGTATGTGTGTGTGTGTGTGTGTGTGTGTGTGTCACAGACACACACCCACCCCCTGCACCTCCCGGTCAGAGCGTCACAGACATTGCAGTCCCGGAGTTGCTCCCCGACGGAGAGGCAGATGGCGGAGGCGCGTCCCGGCCGCCGCCAGGATTGTGTGAAGCACCCCGGGTTCTTCCCGGATTATACGTGTGAGCGCGGGGATTTCTCGTATTCTCGCGACGGCTTTGCTTCCCCGTTGCTCTGGAGTCGTTCACCTCTCCAGCTCCTCGGTGCGCAACGTCTTTTCCTCGATTGGATCCCACGTCTTCTGCGTGGTACCCAGCTTGCCCCAGCGATGCGGCGGGGGGGGGGGGGGGGAGTTGGTGGGTGTCCGGGGTGGCGTGACCCCTCCGGGCCTCGAGCAGCCGGGAGATGAGAACGCCCAGAGGCCTCGGCTGGAGATGGGCGGGGTGAAGCCCGGGGGGCGAGCAGGGTCCCCTCGCCCCCCCAAAAGCAGTGCCCACCCCCCAAGAAAGAAAGAAGTCATCTGTCTTTGTAGAAAAAGAGGCCCTGAGACCCTCCATAATGAGGGCCGGGCTTGGCGCCCCGGAGCCGGTGGCTCCACCCGCCCCTCCTCTTTTTGTCTGTGAGTGTGACCTCTGGGCCTTGCACTTGCTAGGAAGGCACTACTGCCACGCCCATAAGTCTCCCAGTACTTTTTGTTTTCATTCTTCTTCTTATTATTATTTTTGAACAGGGCCATGAGGTCAAGCCAAGTGGGGCAGGCCCGGCCCCGCAGCGTTTGATTGAATGATATCTACTGCAAATGTTTGGGAACTATTTCCTACAAAGACTCATTTTACATGAAGCCCCCCCCCCCCCCGCCCCCTTCCAGTTAACGCCTTAAGACATCACATGACTGAGGGAAACACACAGATGAGAGGGGGTTTCCGCAGTCGATGCCGCATTTTGTGGCGGTTTGCTTTGTTTCGGCTACATAGTGCTTGCTGTAATTTGGGGTCGGGTCCCCTTCATTGAAACCCGGTAGGTTTGTATTCAAGTCCTGGGTTTTCCAATTCTTTCATAGTTTTGTCACCTGCAGGGATATAGAAAGGGCGGCATTTGGGGACCGTGTTCTGGTGTGAAGGGACTTGGCTTTGGGGAGTCAGGTGGCTGGTTTTTCCCAAGGCAGAACTGAGACTGGAGCCGGGCCTCTGGCTCTCTTCTGAACAGAACCGCTCACCAGCTTAGAATACGTTCGTGAATAACTCTGGGTTCTCCTCTGTAAGAGAAATCTCACCTTCCACGGCTGTACCTGTTAATTAGCCTTCGGGCAGTGGCTTGATCTGGCAGCTACTGGGTCATGGAACACATTAATCATCTTGAACTTTGGAAAGGAAGAAAGGCAGAGAGTACTGTTTGCTTTTTCATTCAACCAGAGACTTTAGCATCAAAGCATGTCACTGTTACACGTCATTTATGAGGAGCTAGGTGTTTTGAGTTTTGTTTTATCTAAAAATGTTTCTTTACAACAATCCTGAAGAAACACTCCAAATATGCACTATCTGGGATAGTTTTCTAGGTAGTTAGGTTACTATTATTGTTACTAGTTGCTATCACCATAATTTTTGTGCTGGTCCTGGGGCTTGAACTGAGAAACCTGTGCTCTTGTTTGTCTTTTAGTTCAAGGTTGGTGCTCTACCCCTGCAGTCATGTCTCCACTTCTGTCATTTTGCTAGTTAATTGGAGATAGAAGTCCCATAGACTTTTCTGCCCAGGCTATATTTGAACCGCCATCCTCAGCTCTCAGCCTCCTGAGTAGCTAAGATTACAGATGTGTTATACCCAAGTGTGGCGTTTTGTTGAATTGCTTGCTGCTAGTTGGAATCTAAGCGTAACGACACAGGTGCAGTGGTTGTGGACAGTATCCTTTCAAATTCCAAATCCAGGAGCAAAACGGCTCCACGTGGACGTTTCTCTGCCGCTTCCCTTTCTCTCTTTTAAAATCACCAGAAATGCCGACATGTGTTTGAGCGACTTCTTGGAACTTGTTACGGCGATGTCCTTGCTGATTAAGATCATCCCGAGGGAGGGTTCCTGCATTCTAGAATCCTAACTTCCCGGGGCACCAAGCGTTGAGCAGTCAGCGCTGGGCAATGATTTGGGGGGAGAAAGTTGTTATAAATTGCAAATATATTTTGATGTGTGTGTGTGTGTGTGCACGCGCGCACACACGTGTGTGTGCTGGTACAGGGGCTTAAACTCTTGAATTTAAAAGGCCTGGCCACTATCCCTTGTCTTCTCACTCCAGGCTGGCGCTTCAACGCTTCCAGCTTTTCTTGCTTCAGCAAAGAAACGGTTGTCCCTCGGGGGTGGGTGGATGGCAGGAAGGGCAGCACTCCACTTCCCCGAGAACTCTCCCAACCCCAGCTTTCATATTTGTAAAGAGGGGATGGTTTCAGCAAGCATGGAGCAAGGTGCACAAAGGTCTCCAAAGTGCCCCGCACCAATGGGGCCGTTGGCGAATCTTATCCGTGAATGAAGGTTTTTGTCCAGCTCTTTTTTATTTTTAACCTCTTTTAGGCTGTTGCTCAAGTTGTTTGGTTCGTGCATGTATTCTTTGAATCATATAACACGTTTTAGTTTTGCGGCAAAGTGGCACATGCTTATTGTATACATTTTGCACAGCAGGAAACCGGAGTGTCACAGCCCGTACGAGAAGCACGTGTTTTGTAGCAAATGGTAATCGTGTCCAAGTTAGGATCACCGCATTTCAAGATTCACGGCATGGTTTCTAGAAAGCTCTGTCCGTGAAGTCAGTCTGGTCAAATTACCTGAAAATGGAATGACTCCCCACTTGTTCCCACCTGTATGAAGTGCACTTTTATTACAGCAGCACTATTTATTTTATGTGTTAGGGCTCACAAGAGCGTGGAGCGGATGCTTGTGGCATGACAGGGTGTATTTGCCATCTGAAATGTGCCTTGTTTTGCTGAAATGTGGTATCACCTACTTTCATCTTTCATTGTAAATGAGCTACATTTTTAAACATTTTTTTATTATTATAAAGGTGATACACAGAGGGGTTACAGTGTGACAAGTCAGATAATGAGTCTATTTCTCTTTGGACAATGTCACCATTCCCTCATGGTTTCTCAGTTTTTCCCTGTAATGAGTTAGATTGTTTCTTTTAAAGAATCTTCACTAAATATGTTAGCAAGCAGGGCTTTCTTGATTTATTTTCATATTTTTCCTTGACTTTTTTAAATTGTGTGTTCTCTTTAGCACTTAATAAATAAGAACGTTTCCCTTGTCCAATAGCCCTCTACCTTGGGAAATCGTGAAGAAGCGAAGAGAACAACAGGCTTTCATCTTGGTTTCCTTCACCTTTGCCGGGGTTTTGACTTCGGCCTTGACTGCTCTTAGGAAGCGAGGGTAAGGGGCAGGTAATCGCATTCAGTTCTGCCAAGGTCAGATTGTATAAGTATCCAGAGCATAGTATAGTGCGTTAAAGACAGGATAGCGTAATTTTGAGGGCTCATGTCTTGGAATCCGGTTTCAAGGTGCGTGAAGATTAGCTCTCGGTCACCCCACTGTAGCTCTAGCCTCCCTGTGAGTTGCTCTAGGATCCCACGGACCTCTGGGAACCTGGCTCCTTCAGGACGCGGATCCTCGGGGTGTGCTTCCCAGGGGATTCCTCCCACCGCCCCACCGCCCGGTGCTCCTTCCCACGGGGATGTTCACGACCCAGGATCACAGCGGAAAGATGTTCGTTTCTACTGACATTTTTACCCGCCCATCACTTCCTTCAGCTCTGACGTTAAACAGGCACCAGCTCTCAGAATTGGGTTGCATTTCTTCCCAGCACAGGCGGTGCTCGGTGAGCGCGGAGTCTAACACAGTCCTGGCCAAACTGAACCAATAAAGGTGAGGTAAACGTGCCTGAGGATAAACCTTACGGTAGGACCCCAGAGATGCCACTAGTTACCAGGAATTGGGTGATAGAAGGTGATGGACTTACTTACGCATGCTATATTTGGGTGGTTGTACCCAGGGGTTTCATTCCACATGTTAGGTTATGAACACAGTGCATCTTGCTCATTCTCCTCTCCCAGTGTCACTCCTGTCCTCGGTTTACCTGGTTCTATTTTCACACGTGTGCATTGACTATTAGGACTCCATTCCCTCCCCCTTCCTCTTTCCATTTGTCTGAGAGAGATTTTTATCCCTTCCATCAAAATCACCTATTTACTGGCACACACATTGTATCTCAGCTTTCTTCTCCTGGATGCGTGAGATCTAACGAGTGTCACTTTGTGTCTGATGACACGTCTCATTTCTTCGTCACTCAGTTCAAATAGCAGGTCCTTCCTCCTGCCACGTTTTGATTAAGGGCACTTCACCACTGGGAGTAAATTTGATGATCACTTAGCGTAATTGAAATTTCCCCCGGTCCATTTTCTTTACAAATGATACATGGAGATTCATTTTAAAAAAATCACTTTTTTAACGAAAGCTTGTTCTCAGTTTCCTGTCAGATATTCTGAAGTTGGCCATCTACTTTCTGTGCACATCTCTCTTACTCAAAAATGTCCCTTGGTGGGAGGAGTTCCTGGCTCATGTCTGGAATCCTAGCTACTCAGGATGCTGAGATTTGAGGATCACAGTTCAAAGCCAGCCTGGGCAGAAAAGTCCATGAGACAACCAGAAGCCAAAAGTGGAGGAGATGTGGCTCAAGTGGTAGAGCATCACCAGCCTTGAGCAGAGAAGCCAAGTGACAGCAGGAGGCCCTGAATCTAAGCACCAGTACTGACAGACTCTCTCTCTCTCTCTCTCTCTCTCTCTCTCTCTCACACACACACACACACACACACACACACACACACGCCCGCCCCTGAGTTGGAATTTTAGCTCCAGAATGGTGGACTGTAGCCCAGAAGGCACGTGGACAGGGGTGAGCTTGTGTTAATTGAGTGTTTACTGTAGAAATGACTTGATAAAGCAACATAGTGAAATTTTCTTAAAATGGTCTTTTTTTCACAACTATTTAACCCCAGTAACTACTTCTGTTTGCATGTGTGTTGACGGTAGTCTGCATGGATATAATAATAGTTGGATGGGTTTCCACTAGTTGATGGACAACACTTAGCAATGTATCATAGCGTTCCATTCAGCCTGTTGGTTGCTGTGGGGGTGAGGACTATTCTCGGCAGGCTATAAATAGTTCTCAGGATTTTTAATCGGTCCAGAAAAGCTCCATCCAGCCCTGCCGGTCTACAGCTGTAGCTTTATGAAAGAAGCCCATGATGGGAAAAGCCAGTGAAAGTGAGTTCTGTGATGTCTCAACGGTTCTGCAGTGTGCTCCGTGTCACTCTCCGACTCTCTGTGCGTGGTTTGCTCTCGACATTTCCTAACATGGCTTAAGTGGGTTCAGATTTGTCCACTCTCCAGATAGCGCCACCGTGAAGGTATTGAGGATTCCGGTCTTGAAGGTGTGATGATCAGGTTGTGAGGATTATGGCCTTTAGAAAAGACAGCACCCAGCACTGTCGTCTCTTGCCTCCCGCCACCTGCGGGGTGAGGTCTCAGTACAGAGATCCCCCCACCCCCAACCTGGAGGCCTGCATCTACATCTTGGACATCCCAGCCTCTAGAATCGTGAGGAAAATCAAAGTTGTGTTCTGTATAAATGACTTCATTACAGCAGCGTCCAAGGGACCCACGCTCCCGCTGATGGGATTCTTGAGCTCTGGACAGTTTTCATCCTTTCCAGCTTTGCCTAGAACAGAGTGATGGTGTGTTAACGTTTCCTTTCGTCGTCTCCTCCAGAGGTACCTTTGGAGATAGGTGTGGCTGCTTAGGTTTCGGGGAGAGTGGACGGATTCAGGTTTGCTGTGTCCGGGCGAGGCTGGAGGGATGAGGGAGGACTGACACCAGGCGGCCCCCAGAGTTGTGCGAGGAGCTTGAGCACCAGGACCCGCGGGCCTGCGGCCAGGGCGCACGTTCAGAGATGGACCGAGCGAGGAGCAGCTCCTCCTTCGGAGTTCTCTCCTCCAGCCACAAATGGAGATGAAAACAGGTGCCGTCTCTCATGGAGTTTGCCGGTTCTCTAGTTTATTGACAATAGTGACAACTTGTGGAGTATCCGAGACTCTAGGCTAATGTGGAATTTCTGCCCTGCCTCACACTGACATCTTGGTACAGGGGCCTCTGGTGATGGCAAGTCTGGAGGCGGAGCAGGTGCATCTCGTGAGGCAGGCGCCGGGAACTCAGTGCCCCAGTACTGGCATTTCCTTAGGCTTAGTCACTTGGGAGCTGGACCAGGTAAATGATTTTGGAATCTCCTGTTTTCGTTTATCTTTGTATGGCCGCTCCTGTGGCCCGCACTGCCAGGACACAGATCCAAGACAGACTGGGCAGGAAAAGTGCACAGCATCCGTTGACACGTCGCCAGCAAAAGCATGGCCTGGAGGCATGGCTCAAGCAGTAGCGTGCCGGGCCTGAGCGTACAAGCTGAGTTGGAGCTCAAAGCCTGAGTCAGGTGTTGGAGGCTGGCTCATGCCTAGAATCCCAGCTGTCCAGGAGGCTGAGAGAGAGCTGAGCATTGTGCTTGAAGGTAGCCCAGGAAGACAGACCCAAGAAACTTTCAGCCAAAATTCACCAGCAAAGAGACAGAACTGGAGGAGTGGCTGCCATGCTGGGGTGCTAGCCAGGAGCAGACAAGCTGAGTTCAAGCCCCAGTAGTGGCAGGGAGCCAAAGGAGAAAACATGATCTGTCTTACCTGGTTATAGAATCTACATAGGATTTTTCAGCCAACCGTTCTTGGATGTGCTCTTTTATTCTAGAAGCCGTTTTATTCTGAGGTCTTGTGATGCTGTATGTTAGGCCCCACCCTGCCGGTTTATCACTTCTTGCCCCCCCTCCCCCGATCTCCCCCCCCCCCACCTGCATGCAGACCCCGAATGCCTGGGTTCACAAAGCTGCTCCTTGGAGGGCGGGCTGAGTTCGCTACGTCTCGCACGCCGTGTTACTCGGGAAGCGTAACGAGTCCTGTAGAACACCGGTGACCTCTTGTGTGCTCCAAAACCAACTGCTGTCTCCTCTCTGCCCGGTAGTTTTTTGGCTTGGTTGTTGGTGACCTTTTTTTTTTTTTTTTTTTAAAGAAATTATGTTCGATTTGGATTTTGCTCAGAAATAGGATTCTGTGTCATGATTTTGATTTACCATGCATGCTGTTTAGTTTTGGTTCCATGAATACTGCAGCCCTGAAATGGAGGATTGAAAGCATGCAGTGCATGTGCAGGTGGACACGAATGCGACCCTGCCTCCTTTCTTGTCAGCCAGGGATGACCGAGCCACGGATGGCTGGTTTTCCCACCGAAAGCCGCCCTTTGTCAGGTTTTATGTTGTCTCAGATTGTCACTGGCAGGAAGGCTGTTTGAATGTGCTTTTCCTTTTCCTTTTGAAAGCGAGCTTGCTTTCAGTGATCGGTGCCGTAATTCCCTTTCCTGATTTGCTTCTCCCCATGAGATTGCTGGAGAAGAAAGAAAGGAAAGAAAGACGTGTTCCGTAGTTGCAGAGCTCTAAGCATCCGAGCTGGCGAGGCGTCATTGCTGCTTCAGAATCTCGGTGGCCCTGGCCACACTTTGCCCGTCGGTTCCCTCGGCCGTCAGGTGTCAGCCCTGGAGTGCGCGGGGCTGGGGGATCTGGGGCTGCGGCCCCTGCCCGGTGCAAGGCTTCCCGTCCTGGGACACCTCGCACGGAAGAGGAGCGGAGCCGAAGCCAGACAACGCACGCGAGCGTGTGTTTCGGTAATGGGGGACAGGTAGAAGAGAATTTGGTAGCCGTGAGAGAGAGGAAGGGCGGTCATTTTGCAGGGTGGGGGGGAGGGGGCCCCACAGTGGATTATGTGGCAAGGCAACCGAAAGCCAGTGGCTCATGCCTGCAATCCCAGCTGCTCTGCAGGCTGCGACCTACGGGTCACTGGGCAAAGCCCGTCCAGACAGATGAGTCTGTGAGACTCTTTATCGCCAGTCAACCAGCAGAAGCCAAAAGTGGAGCTAGGGCTCCAGCAGCAGAGCGCTGGCCTCGAGGGGAAACGTTAGGGATCGTGGAGAAAACAGCCCCACGGGGAAGGTAGTGCTGGCATCCTCCAACCTCTACGCCAGCCACACACCCAAGACCGCCATGTTTGCTCCTTTCTCAGTTCATCTGGGTCCCGGGTAGAGTTGCTCCTGTCCCAGCTCCTGTGAACTTTCTTCTCCAGTCTCCTTTGTTAGGTAATATATATAATATGTGGTTATATATGTAATATATAGACATATATATTACATAGGCACACCTATGTGCGTTTTTGAGTTTCCCCTTCCTTCCTGTAATGATTGCCTTGTCTTTAAACACCATCTTCTCACTGGTGGTACTTACCCTCCCTTCCCACGTGACACCTTCCCATAATTCCAGGTTCGTAAATCTAGCCTCTGATCACCCTACAGAGCCGATCACCCCACACCATAGGACTGACCACCCCCCAGCCCTGACCACCCCCCAGCCCCCCCAGACCTCCCCAGCTCTGACCAGCCCCTAGCCCTGACCACACCCCAGCCCTGACCACCCCACAGGACCCCCCCCCGCCCAATGCTGACCACCCCACAACGTCCAATTACTCTTGGTCTGGACAGTGCTTGTCCTCTGTTCTTGGCTCCTACCAGGCTCCATGTTACTTATGCTTTAGGGCTTTTTTTTCTCTCCTTATCCATCTCCTCCCTGAGTGTAAACACCACGGGTGCAGGAACTTGTTCTGCTTTGTGTTTCGTAAATGAATTTAATCTTTACATCAATAAGAAGAAAGAAACAGTTGTTTAGAGTGTTTTACATTCTGGGCCCTTGGGTATTTGGTACCAATTACATTTTTGATTAATTCCTCGCGACAATCCTCTAAGGCAGGGCTTCATTTGTGTGCACAGATGAAAGAATATTAGTGTTGGATGGACCAGTAGGGAGCTGGGAGTCAAGTCTCCAGACTGTAGCTCATTCCAGAGTCATGTTCTTTCCACTCAACCCATATTTTTATGAAGAATTAGTAACCCACAAGTCCTAATAAATACAACTCCTAACCACTGCAAATGATTGAAGGCCATGTCACTTCCCTTACCCGAGGAGATGGCTCCGGGCTGCGTGGCAGGTGAGCTGCTGGCAGGAAAGGGGAAGAGCTGTCCCGCTGGGCCCCAAGGGCTTCCTGTGAGACGTGCTTTGTACTTCTCCTGGTGTGCGGGTTTCACGTTTTCATTCATTGTCTCTTTCTCCTGAAAATCGGTAGAGAGAGGCTCGTTGTTGTGAGTTCAGTGCTGAAGCTATTGTAACTAGAGCTTCAGCGTGTACAGTAAATTCACCCCCCCCCCCCACCCCGGGTACAAATTCATCGTTACAGTACTAGTGGAAGCTGGGTGAAGTGTGAGCATGTTGCCACTTGGTTAGTGTGTTGTCGCTGTCATTGCTGGTATTTCCTCTCCCAATGTCCAGCCTGCCTCTGATCAGGGACACAGTGTTGCTCAGGTCTAACTCTCTGGGACACAGTGCTGCTCAGGTCTAACTCGCTGGGACACAGCGCTGCTCAGGTCTAACTCTCTGGGACACAGTGCTGCTCAGGTCTAACTCGCTGGGACACAGTGCTGCTCAGGTCTAACTCGCTGGGACACAGTGCTGCTCAGGTCTAACTCTCTGGGACACAGTGATGCTCAGGTCTAATTCGTTGGCTCCCTCATTCATTTCCAGGCTACAGAAAAACCCTCAGTTGAAATGATGGCTCGCCACAAGAAAAGTGAGTTACTGAGAAGCCAGAAATAGATGCAAGTGGTAGCTATTGGTTCCCTTTGATGGTAATTTATATTTTAATTAATGAATTACATTTGTAATTAGCAAGAAAGAAGATCAGTGAATGGGTTTTTTTTTTTCTAATTACAGAAATCAATTGAGGAATTGACAGTACCAACTCTTATTGTATTAAAGTTTCCCCACACAAACCTGTGACTTTATAGATGTTATATTCATACTTACAGAGCTTGGAAACTCTAAAATCAGTATGACAGTGGAGAGAGACATGCCACCTATCACGGAGACACGATTTAAGTTACTTGTGCCAATGATGTTGTATGCAGTTGCATGCATTCATTGAAAACTCTTTGGCATTTATCCTCTTATAAAGATGTGCTATGTAGCTATCCATATTACTGTATATATGTAACATATATATATATATATATATATTTTCCTTGTCCTTAAAAAATTATCCTTGCTTTGTACCATACCAGCACTCCCTAAGTAAATAAACAGAACTCCTGGGTGGTCACTGTATTGTGTGGTAGATGAAAGAGACGGTGTTCTCAGAAGCCTCATTGGGTACCAGTGGCTCACACCTGTGATTCTAAGCCACTTTGGAGGCTGAGATCTGAGGATTGCGGGTCAGTGCCAATCGGAGCAGAAAAGTCAATGAGATTCTTGTCTCCAGTTAACCACCAAATAGCTAGAGGTGGAGGGTGACTCAAATGGTAGAATGCTAGCCTTGAGCAAAAATGCTCAAGGAAGGGCCCAGGCCCTGAGTTCAAACCTCAGCACCAACACACACACACACACACACACACACACACACACACACACACACAGAATGGTCTTACCTTGAAATAATGAATACAGATACACAGATACAGATCTTGAAGTGTATCTCTGAAATGGCTTCTTCGTCTTCCTCCTGTAACAATTGCCACGTAAGCAGGGGAGTAGTCTTTTCAGTGCAGTTTCCCTCCGCAAAATGGACCCCTCGTGGTGCCCTTGATCACACCGCGGTCTTCTGGGAATGCTGATTTCACACGGGGTAAGCAGGGTTTTAACGTGGGTGATGCGATGGAAGCGTGGTTCTGCTTGCTGAGAGCCCGCGTGCTGCTCGCCAGCGGGCTGGACTTCGGGGCGGACAGCGCGGGGCTCCGGACAGGCTGGCCGGTGGCCGTCGGGGTGTGAGAACGGAGCTTCCGCGCCGGCTTTACGGCCGCCGCCACGTCGCCTCGCTCCGCTGGCTTTCCCGACGGACGGGGTGAGGGACGGACGCCAGCCCTCGGCGGGGCGCGCCTGTGCTCCAAGGCGGCCCTCCGCCGGCGGCTGGGCTGGAAGGCAGGAGGTCCGACGTCTCCACGCTGATCTCTGGGTGTTCCTGTCCAGCCCCCGCTCGGTGGACGTTACCCAGCTCCGCGGCGCCCCCGGCCTCTCCCACGCCGCGTTGCGTATAGACTCTGCAGTCCCGGCCGTCGGTGTGGAGCAGGAGGTGACTTGTGCAGCGCTGCCGTTGGGGAGATAGAGACCACACCGCCGTCGAGCCGTGGAGGAATAAGAGTCGCTGTCCACGGGCAGCGCGTCGTAGCCGGGGTCCGGGCGCGTCGCTCCTTCCCCAGCCCGGTGGCGGTCGATTGGCCGTTCACACACGCAGGCGGCGGAGTGTCCGTGTGGGAGGATTTTCTCCCTGGTCTCCCTGTGGTCGATCCACGGGGCAGTCACAAAAATGGGTGAGTGGGAATTGCGGGCCAGAGATGAAGGGCATCCAGGAAACACGTGGCGTGCCCAGGTGGCATTTCTCTTCTCCCTCCCGTCCTTCTCGCTGGCGTAACAGGCACACATCACATGCAGATATTGGTTGAGATGGGGGGGGGTCTCACTAACCTTTTGCCCCTTCAAACCCTGGTCCTCCTGATCTCTTTCTTGATCCCCCCCTCTTCTTGGATCATAGGTGCTGAGGATCATGTTGCTAAGACTCTGCTCTGCTCAGTTGTCTCTTCTACCATAATTATAAATGGATGCTGTGTTTGTCTATTTGCTTTCCCTCTTGTCACCATGGAAAGCCTGATTTTGTTTGGAGAACTCTGCCTCATTCCGCAGCGGCTCTCCAAACACTCAGACACATTTCTTAGCATGTATCTAGATCCCAGGCAAAGAGCTGTCCCGTTGGTGGTGTTGCTTGACAATGGCGTCTCCGCGCCGAGCTATTTCAACCGCTTTGGCAGCGTGTGTTGGTAGAAATCATGTCTTATTTACTTACCACAGAAATGCCTGGGGTACAATATTCCAGTGCCGGCCTCTTGCTCCGTAAATATCATACCCATACATAGCAAACTCCAAGAAGCGTTCAGGTCAGCAGCAAGTGTGTGTGAGTTCAGGAACGGGGACTCTGCCCCGTCTCCATTTGTTGAGCATTGACCGTGTGCACTTCATTGCCTTGGGTCCTCGCGCAATCACTTACTCCTATGGGGCGCTGGTTTCCTTGGTGGAGGGCAGCCTGACCCGGCAGCTAGGTGCTGGGGAGACACACGTGGACAGCCTCATCCGTCAAGGCCAGCGGCGGAGGGATTGTGATGTCACCCGGAGGGAAGACTGACTGCAGGACACCTAAGCGGGGGGAAGGCAGGCTCGAGGGCGGATCTCGGCGCCAGGAGCCGGGCTTCTCTCTGAGCTTTCGGGAGTCGGTGGCTGATGGGTGTAGATGGTACGTGGGAAGGGCTGGCGTCCGTGTTTCATTACGTGTCTATGGAAAGAGGAGGGAATCAGGGCGCCGCACGCGGCTTGGTTTCCGGCCATCGCGTCCGGCTCTGTGGGTTCTGCGCGTGCTTGGGCTCTATTCAAACTGGTCACAGCTCTGAAGTTTCTCCTTCGGTATTGACCTATTTCTTGGCTTCACCGAACCGTGAAATTTACTTATTGGGCTCGTACCGTACTAGAGTTATATTGGAAGATTACGTAAGCTCTGACCTTGGACAGACAGAGAGAGATGGAGAGAGACACAGAGAGATTCCATCTGCCATCGTGAACACGCAGAGGAGGAGTGGGCTCCCAAGTCTCTGCTTTAGCGTCTTCTAGCATGTTCTGTGTGCCTGACACAGCGTCACACGTGGAGACGCGCTTGTGAACAAGTCGGATCTCGACCCTGCCCTCCCCGGGTAGTTAAGCGCCGTGCAGGTGGGCGGGGTGTGGTGGGCCACGCCCCTCCTAATTGCTAGGCCGTCCTGTCTGCAGGGAGCGTACCCCCCCCTCCCCACCCCCCTCCGCCTTATCTCATCTGCCATTGGCTGGGGGCCGTCAGCTAGGGGCTCCTGGGGATGAATCATGAAGGCACTTGGACTCCTCCTTCGAGGCTTCAAATGCTTGGAGATGTTAGTGTCAAAGTGATGGGGGGGCGGGTGCTGGTGGCTCCCATCAGTAATCCCAGCTGCTCAGGAGGCTGAGATCTGAGGATTGAGGTTCAAAGCCAGCCTGAGCAAGAACAATCATGAGACTCTTTATCTCCCGTGAACTACCAGAAAACAGGCAGGGGAGCCGTGGGCTCAAAGTGGCGGAGTGCTAGCTAGCCTTGAGCAAGGAGAGCTCAGGGACAGCCCTCAGTTCAAGCCCCATGGCGGAGCAACAGCAATGACCACAAAAAGCCGCAGGGGACCCTCTGCTTGAGACTCGGTGACTGACGGCAGAAAGGTAGACAGCCGGGAAGTGCCTCCGTCGTGCGTGGATGAGCTCAGAGGAGAGACCGCCCGTTCCCTTCTTAATGCTTCCTGGGAACCAGCATTGCGGTAGGCCCGAGAGGTAACGATTACCCAGCAGGACAACGCCCTTTCCCTCACACGGCGACGATCCCCTTGGAGCCAGAGGTAGACGGGTCCAGACCAGCAGCGTGCCCTGTAATAGAAGGTCAAACCAAAGTCAGGGGAGAGACAGGAAGGGGTTGAGGCTCAGGGACGCTGCTGGGGTACGCTAGCTGGGCAAATGGCTTCACAGCTGTGGATGGCTTTGCAGACAGAGCTGCAGGCCAGCTCGCTCTGCCCACGCTCCCCGCGCCCGTGACCGGCGGTGTGGTGGGGGTAGAAGGAGGGGCAGACGCCGCGCTGTCGGCGAGGACGATGCACCGCCTCGTCTTTGTTGAGCAGCTCCGCCGTCTGCATCGGTCCCCCGGGCCCGGCTTCGCGTTCATCGTCCCCGCCGCCATCCCTTATTCCCATTTGCCAAACTGTCTTTAATTAGTGCAGTAAAGTAATTATTTACTAACTGGTGTTTGGGTAATCGACACCGTCTACAAAGCCCCCTCTCCCCTACCCAAGGGTGTCGTTTGTGTGTCAGTCTGTTCCCTGAGACACGCCAGACAAGGCAGGCCAAGGCCGCGGGGACCGGCAGCGCCTACTGACACGCGTGTGGGTTTTCCCCCCTCTCGTTTCGCTACGCATTTGAAAAGCACCATGGATCTTTGCTCTGGCAGATTGCAGGAAGCCGTTCCTGATTTTTTTATGATCGCTGAGCAGGAATTTCACATTCACGTGTACTTTGAGCTGAAAACCAGGCCTTTTTCTTTTTTTTTTTCTTTAAAGCAAATGACTTTTCAAGGAAAACCAGTGTTCACTGGAAATGAATGCGTTCCTGGAGGAGGGCGAGAAGGTGCCAGTTAAGTTCTGGGCTTCGTCCTTGCGGGGCGCTGGAGCTAGCCGGGCCTGCGGCTGTCACCGTGTGGGAAAGCCAGGCGACCAGCGAGCCCGATGCACGTTAGCGTTGGGTTTTCCCAGTGAAGACTGCATTCTCTTTGGGCTCGTCGAGAAAACAAACTTGCTTTCTGCTTTTGGAAGATCACTTTTGCTCTGCCAGTCCGTCAGGAGGGAGGGAGTTTAGCAGGGAGCGCGTGTCCCTTTTCCATGCCCCTCCAAAGGCGTGACGAATAGATGGACGCTGTGGTTACTCGGTGGCGTGCCCTTCTGAGAACCTGAGGTTGAAATGCCACCGTCCCCAGGGTGGGCGTTTGGGACTTGGTAAGGTTGTTACGGGGTAATTGTATCTCTCCTTAGTTTAGTGTCTACTTAGTGTGCTTTGAGTGCGAGTCACGGGTCCGCACGCTGTCTCTCTCTCATTGCAGGGGCTCTGTGTCTTGCACATGCCGTCAGGGCTGCCCGTGTCCGGGCTGGTGTGGAGACCCACGCCGTTTTCCCTGGAAGCCTGCTTTCCTCACTGACGGGAAACCGGGGTTGCCTTTCGGATACGTGAACTCACAAATGCCTTTCTCTGTGCGTTTGAGGTGGCCCCGAATCGTTTCGAATCTGATCACACCTCCTGTGCTGGCTTTAGGGTGGCCTGCGAGCTTGCTGCTAGAACCTTCCTTTGCTTTCCCTCGCGCGTTGTCTTCTTGAGACAGAGTTTCGCTAGGTAGGGCAGCCTGACCGTCACTTGCTGCGGAGCACGGGTTGCTTCCAAACTCCCCATGGTGTGACCCCAGCTTCCCAAGCGCTGGAATCACACGCGTGTGCCCCACGCCCAGACCGGTCCGTTCTCCACACCACAGCCGTCCTAGAAGAAGTGCACCGAGCGCTTCTCAGCGCTGCCGCGGAAGGAGCGGGGCGCTCCCACGAGGGGCGCGGGTGCCACGGTGACGCGGCCAGCTGCCTCTGCCATCTGGGCGACTGTGGCCCCTCGGAGAGAACTTCCGGTTGTTCTGCGTGACCGTCGCCCTCCCTTGCCCGCCACGCACCCTCCCCCATCTCTGCAGCGGCTCCTCCACGTGGCTCCATTTTCTTTGTCAATCCACGCGCGTTTTAACGTGCACGGCGTGATACAACTCCCCGACGCTGTTTGAAAACAAGGGCAAGGTGGTGGGGGCAGAGGTACGCCATGTTGGGTTAAAGTACGCGCTCGTGTGCGTGTGTGTGTGTGCGTGTGCGTGCATGTGCGTGTGTGCATGTGCCCGTGTGCGTGTGTGTTGCCCTGGAGCTGCGTTCCTCTCATCCGATCTCGGCCTGCCGGGGTGCTCACTGGTCTCCCCTGTCCCCCATGTGCAGGACGACGAGGTGGTCCTGCAGTCCACCGCCACCATCCACAAGGAGCAGCAGAAGCTGTGCCTGGCGGCAGAGGGCTTCGGCAACCGGCTGTGCTTCTTGGAGTCCACGTCCAATTCCAAGGTGAGCGGAGCCTTCCCAGGTCATCCGGGGCCGCGGCCCCCCTCCCCCTTGCTGCGGGGACTTCCCGCGGAGCCTCACGGGCGGAGGGGGGAATGCAGAGACGTCGTCACCGAGGCTCTGATCAACACAGAGACCCTGGCTTAGCGGAAAAGGGGGCGCGTAAGTGGCAGCAAGGAAAGCAGGCAAGGGCTCCCCCTTTTCTAGAGAGGACGTGGGGAGCCCTTTCGGAGCCAGTGGCATGTGCGCAGACCGGGACCAAGGGAGAGCATGAGCAGGACCCAGTTCTTGAACCTCCCACGAGGAGAAAGCCTGGTGAGGGTGGCCCACGGGGCAGGCGTGGGCCTCCGCGGGGGAAGCGCCGCGGTCGGCCCTGCGGGTACCGCGTCTCAGACGCCCGGGGTCCCGGCTCCTTCCCAGTGTGAGGCCGGGCCCCGGGGGACGCCAGGTGGCTCTGCTGTGGATCTGGAGGGCGAGAGGAGAATGGGGGAGATGGGCGGGGCCGCCGCTTCGGTGGGGGACCCCTCTTCTTCCAGCCAGGAGCGCCGGGGTGGGTTTGGCGCCAGGAGTTCCTGCATCTCCCCTGGGTCCGGTTGTGCGGAACGAGGGTGGGGAGGAAGGGGGCTGACGCTGGGGGGCGAGGAAGGGGGCTGACGCTGGGGTGGGGGGAGGCCAGGAGGAGAAGGTCGGTGGGCTCCTCTGTTCTGAGGGGGGCTGTGCTTGCAATCTCACGCGCTGGCTGCAGAGATTGAGCAGTGAACGGTGCTGTACTTGTCAGCCTAGGAAGTGTCAGCCTGGTGGACACCACACACCATGCTGGAGAGACTCGCTGTGACTTCCAACAACAGCATTGGTGATGTCTCGTCACGCTTTTACTCGGGTTTGTTTATTGATTCAGTATCTTTAGTTGTACAAAATGGTTTCAATGCGTCATGTCCGTTTGTGAGTACAATGCATGGAATTGTACCGAGTAATATATATATATAATTCATTATAGTAGTTTATGCAAAGTAATATTACTAATGTTAGAATAGTTGGTTACACAATGTTAGGCGATTTATGGCCCTAATTATGTTTTATTTAGGCAAGTTTTTTTTTAAAAATAGAACATTTTATCCTTTCAACTTACCATGTTAAAAGCTATGACACAAATAATCTCATTAAAAAAACATAAATATTTTAATACTCGGTGTTTTCTTTGTGGTTTCTCCTGTTTTCCTGGTGGCTAGAACAAGGTAGGTCTTTTAGTGCTCCTGACTTTTGACATTGCACATACATTATCTTCTTCCAAACAACATGCTAGCTGTCATTCTCTCTGCTCTTTGACCAAGAGTGATTCCCCACTGCTCAAAACCAATCGTCTCAATTCTGTCGTCAGTTTACCACGCCAAAGTAAAGCACTGAAATGGGAGCCAATGAAACCCTTCAGTGCCTGGCAGGGATGGCTGGGTATGGAGTTGCTCTTGATAAGCCAGGCAGGGGTGCATTCTAGCCCTTCTAATGTTCATGCCTTCTGGGACCTTTCTGTTTTATACGGAATGGTTTATCTTCGTGGTCACTTTCAGGATGCAGCTCTTTGGTTAGACTTCTGTGAGCCCTGGCCTTGCCCGTCCTTCCCCTCCCCTTGTGGACCAGTATTGCCAGTTTCTGGATCCCTGAGGACTAGAAATATCTCATTTGTTTTCTTACCTTTTGGTACCCGGCACAGTACCTTGAACTACTACAATTTTAATGAACTGTTAAGCTCCTAAGGAATCTAGGAATCTGAGGCTAATTGTAAGTTTTCTAATATCAACAGTCTTCCTATTTTCTATAGTAACAAAGAGATTAAACTCTGGCTCTCCGGCTATGTTGGTGGTAGACATACACAACACACAGATGCATCTGGGTTTTACTTTCCTTGGTAGTGTAGGAGATGGCCCTTTTCACTCACACTTGGCTTCTTGGAATTAATCATAAAAGTCAGGGGAACAGAATGATTGTGGGCAACAACGAGTCAGATGATGTCAATTATGTGTATCCTTCTGGAAGCCATCCCAGAAATATCTTAACTGCAGGATCTTTTAGCCAGAGACAGTACTGACATTTTGTTTGTGTTTAAGGATTCTTAGGTATTTATTCAGGCTGATCTGTGTCAGCAAGAGAATGGCTCATAATTTCAATATAGATTTTCCTGCAGGAAAATCTTAAATCCGATGACATATTTGGATGAGTTATTCCTATATTATAATGATGGCTATTTCCTTCCGAGTTCTCAATACCGGTACCTTTTCATTTCTGTCTGAGGATTTGGAGTTGAGAAGTTGGGCTCTGGTGTGTAGACACTGATGACTTAGAGGCAGAGTTATATTGTTATTAAAAACTGAAAGAGAAGTGAGACCTTATCGGGGAAACATCATTTTGCACTTATTTGTGTCTCCATGTGAAAGCAGAGTGAGATGCTCACAGCTCACGGGGTACCTATAATCAACTGGGGGGCTTGTTCCTCCTTCTCACATGAGGTTGGTTAGTGTCTAGGAGGAGGTGGAGGCAATGCAATTTCTGTTTTTTTCCTTCTGGAAAGCGTGGTAAGCCAGCGAGGAGACAGCATCCACGCCTAGTCAGGAACGCAGTCACGGGGGTGACCTTGGCCCTATGTTCTTTTACAAAACACACACTCTTCTCAGTGGTCCAAGGAACCGTCTACATTTTCAGAAGCAAATGAGAATGAAAACAGCACCCCAGAACCTATGAGCTAAAAGGAAGGCAGGGCTAAGAGGGAAGCCATGAGTGCCTACGTTAAAGAAATTCGACCTTATACAAATGACTTGGTGATGTTCTTCAAGCCCTTAGAAAAACAAGAACAGGGCAATCACAACATTGTAGGAGGAAAGAAATAATAAAGATGAGGGGCGAATTAATGTAATAGAAACAAAAAGAACTATATAGTCACTTAGCCAAATGAACCAGAAGAAAGACGGTCAAATTAACAAAATTAGAGATAGAAAAGGCAACATTGAAACAGATACAGTAGCTGAGTGCCGGTGGCTCACGCCTGTTAATCCTAGCGACCCAGGAGACTGAGATCTGAGGATCACCATTCAAAGCCAGCCTGGACAGAAACAGTTCCTGTGAGATGGTCATCTCCAATGAACCACCTGAAAACTGGAAGTAGAGCTGTGGCGCAAAGTGCTAGAGCACTAGCCTTGAGCAAAACTCAGGGACAGGCCCTGAGTTCAAGCCCCACAGGGACGGGCAACAAACAAAACCAACAACAATAACAACAAACAAACAAAACAACCCCAGATACCATTGGCCAGGTGCTGGTGGCTCTCGGGAGGTTGAGATCTAAGGCTCTAGGTTCAAAGCCAGCCTGGGCAGGAAAGTTTGTAGAACTCCATCTCCAGTTAATTACCAGAAATATGGAAGGAGCTGTGGCTTAAAGTAGTACAGTATTAGCCTCGAGTGAAAGGCCTAAAACCAGAGCTACCATATAGTCCAGCTATAGGACCCGTGGATACATGCCCAAAGAAAGCAGAGTTCGTGTTAGGAGACAGCCTCATCCCTATGTTTATCCTCTGCTAATCACAATAGTGAAATTATGGAATTAGCCTAGGTACCATCAGTGGATGGGTAGGTAAAGAAAACATAGTGTACAGAAAATGGCTGCATAAAGTTTTATTTTGTGTGCGTATAAAGAACACACACGCTATTTATACAGCTGCTAAAGAGAACAAAATTATGGCATTTACTGAAAATAGATGGGACTGGAGATCCCCCAGTTAGGTGAAAAAAGCCAGTCCACAAATTATTCCTAGCCTGGCATGTGAACCCCAGACTTTCTGAGGCATGGAGTCGTGAGGTGCTAGCTCTGCCCCTCTCTGTGTGCTGTTTCGGAGCTCGGGGCGGGTCGTGTGAAGACGCTCATCTATTTCATGGAAGAGAATACATTTTAGTCCCAGGGACCTCTGCTCTTAAAATAGAACACGTAATTCCACCTTATGGTATTGTTTTAATTAATGCTCTTTAGAATTTGCTCAAGTCTGGAGGAGAGGAGGGTAGAACGAGACCGGGCCTGTTTCGTTCCGAATAGTAAACACCGCCTGAATACAGCGTGTATTCCTGAGGGTGGATGAGCTTTTGTTTTCCACCCTATTTTAGCCCTTCCTTTATTGGGGGAGGGGGCGGTTATATTGGGGTCTCTTTAGCGTTTCTGCTAGGCTGGCTCCCTTCATCCGCCCAGCCTCAGCTTCCTCCATAGCTGGGACAGCAGATGTGCACTATGGCACCCAGCTCTGAGTTGAGGAGGAGTCTCCGGAACGTTCCAGCCTGGGTGCACTTCACACGACAATCCGCAGCCCCCACAGGGGCTGCCGGGCTCACAGGTGTGAACCCCTGGTGCATGGCTCTGTGCCCCCCCCCCCCCTTTTCAGAAGTCACCCATTCTTTGAACCACTGGATCCCAGTGTGGTTCAACCCTGACTGGGGTCCAGGCCGGGCTTTCCCTGGACGGCAGTGGGCGTTGGTGCTGAGCCCAGAAGTGCTTCGGGGGACCCCTTGCCGCGAACCCCATGCTCTTTGGGGGACGGCTGGGTTGTCTCAGGATCCACATCAAGAAGCACCTCAGTTGATGGAGTGACAGCCACGCCTGTGTCACCCTGGAGAAACATGAAACCGACCTCCCCTGCTTTCCCCCATGCCACCTCCGAGGGGACAAAGCCAAGTGGGGGTGAGGCCCTGTGTTCAAGCCCCAGGTCCAGCACCCACAAAACCAAACCCAAACCGAACAAGCCCACTCAGGCTGACCGTGTGCCGAATTAAACCCAGATTAAACTGGATCCCCGCAGGAAACAATAGTCGTTTCGAATGCCTGAGAACGGCTTTTGTAGACAAAGTAGCCAAAGCAGGGAGCACCTTAACCCCAGACCACAGCATGTCTCATGCAACGCCCGAGTCCCGCAGGAACCCAGTTTGGGAAACACTGTCCTGTGCACAGGTAACCCCGGGCTGGGTCCCCTGCATTCTGCCCTGCAGGAGGAAAGCGCCCCGTGTTCCTCGGGAGCTTGCGTGGTGGCAAAGCTTGCGGGGCCTTCAGATCCCCGGGGCCTTCAGATCCGCTCCAGAGCAAGGCTCGTGGGGCCTTCAGATCTGCTGCAGAGCAAGGCTCACGGGGCATTCGAATCCGCTCCAGAGCAAGGCTCTTGGGGTTCCGTGCTTTTAAGAGCGGCTCACATGCAGACACTGCAGGAGCTCTGTGGTTGCTCACGTGCATATGCTGCGTGGTTGCTCACATGCGGACTCCGCAGGAGCGCCGTGGTTGCTCACGTGTGGACGCCGCGGGTGCGCCGTGGTTGCTCACGTGTGGACTCCGCAGGAGCTCCGTGGTTGCTCACGTGTGGACTCCGCAGGAGCTCCGTGGTTGCTCACGTGTGGACTCCGCAGGAGCGCCGTGGTTGCTCACGTGTGGACTCCGCAGGAGCTCCGTGGTTGCTCACGTGTGGACTCCGCAGGAGCTCCGTGGTTGCTCACGTGAGGACTCCGCAGGAGCTCCGTGGTTGCGCACGTGTGGACTCCGCAGGAGCTCCGTGGTTGCTCACGTGTGGACTCCGCAGGAGCTCCGTGGTTGCTCACGTGAGGACTCCGCAGGAGCGCCGTGGTTGCTCACGTGTGGACTCCGCAGGAGCTCCGTGGTTGCTCACGTGTGGACTCCGCAGGAGCTCCGTGGTTGCTCACGTGAGGACTCCGCAGGAGCGCCGTGGTTGCTCACGTGAGGACTCCGCAGGAGCGCCGTGGTTGCTCACGTGTGGACTCCGCAGGAGCTCCGTGGTTGCTCACGTGTGGACTCCGCAGGAGCTCCGTGGTTGCTCACGTGAGGACTCCGCAGGAGCGCCGTGGTTGCTCACGTGTGGACTCCGCAGGAGCTCCGTGGTTGCTCACGTGTGGACTCCGCAGGAGCTCCGTGGTTGCTCACGTGAGGACTCCGCAGGAGCGCCGTGGTTGCTCACGTGAGGACTCCGCAGGAGCGCCGTGGTTGCTCACGTGTGGACTCCGCAGGAGCTCCGTGGTTGCTCACGTGTGGACTCCGCAGGAGCTCCGTGGTTGCTCACGTGAGGACTCCGCAGGAGCGCCGTGGTTGCTCACGTGTGGACTCCGCAGGAGCTCCGTGGTTGCTCACGTGTGGACTCCGCAGGAGCTCCGTGGTTGCTCACGTGAGGACTCCGCAGGAGCGCCGTGGTTGCTCACGTGTGGACTCCGCAGGAGCGCCGTGGTTGCTCACGTGTGGACTCCGCAGGAGCGCCGTGGTTGCTCACGTGTGGACTCCGCAGGAGCGCCGTGGTTGCTCACGTGTGGACTCCGCAGGAGCGCCGTGGTTGCTCACGTGTGGACTCCGCAGGAGCTCCGTGGTTGCTCACGTGAGGATGCCGCAGGAGCGCCGTGGTTGCTCACGTGTGGACGCCGCGGGTGCGCCGTGGTTGGTTTCGAGTGGTCCTGCAGGTTCTGACTCTCAAGAGCTCGCCCCACGTCTGGTGGTTTCCGGCCTCCCTCGGGGTGGGAGCTCCCATCCCCTCCGTAGGCCGTGATGGAGCACCATTTTATCTCCAGCGACTTCTCAGTCCAGCAAATTATTCAGCACCATAAATAATGCATCGGGGAATGAATGGCGCAGAACAGTTGTGCTAGTCCAAACCCGGGGCCTTTCTTATTCGAGTGAGAAGTTGTGAATAATAAAAATGTCAGGATAAGATAAATGTGAGCCAGATAAGGGAATTCACTTAGATAAAGTTTCGGAAACATCTTACATATTACATCTCACTGTGTTCCCCTTCACATGTCCACTGAAACCATAAAACAGTTACAGGAAAAGAAATAGTCACCTTTTGGTGTTTTTTTAAGAAAAATGTGGTCTTTATTGTAAAGATGATGTACAGAGGGGTTACAGTTACGCAAGTAAGGAAATGAGTGCAATTGTTGAAGAACATCGTTATCACTTTAGCTTTCACAGACTTTTGTGTGTGCATCAGGGAGACAAAAGGAAGATCTTTTTTTTTTTTTTTTTTTGGCCTGGTTGGGAAAGAAGTTAATCTGGACTACTGTTTCTCAATATTGTTGTAGTTTAGCTACGTTTTAGTTTATTTGCTAAACTTTTAAGAGGAAAACCAATGAGATGTGGCAGGAAGAAAGGATCTCGATGTTGTGTGACTACCGAGCGATTGCTCTGTCTAAGGTGGGGTCTGCGTTTAATTAGATTATCGCATTGGGCCAGGGTGGAGTGGTGCGCGCAACGGTGACGTGGGGAGACTTGCTACTGACTTTGCACACGCATTGTGAGAAGAGACAGGTGGGCATACGCTTCAGCCTGGCTGACCTCTGTCCCAGGCCCCTGGCCTGTGCTGACGGCCCAGTGCAGGGCAGCCGTGCACTGCAGGGGGCCCTCCAGCCCCCCCATCCCTCACCCCCCTCCTGCCCAATGCAGCTTTGCAGGCAGGAGGCCCCTGCGGCTCACCGTCCACTGGAAGCCTTTGTCCTCATCAGCAAGGGGCTGGGGGCCAGGGCGTGTGGGGAAAACCCTGGCCGCCAGCTCAGTTAAGCACCAGAAAACTGGAAGTGGAGCTGGGGCTCCAGTGATGGAGTCCTGAGTGAACAAAGCCAAGGGACAGCACCCAGACCCTGAGTGAGCTCAATCCCCAGGACTGTGGCACGTGCACACACACACACACACACACACACACACACACACACACACACCCCATACACGGATGCTTTATAGAAGCTTGACCTAAATGCCCCCAGATGGAAACAACCAAGCTGTCTTTCAGGAAGAGAACAGATCAGTAAGCAGAGCCTCTCCAGTGTCGGTAGGGGGCATAGGAATCTACGGAAGGAGCCAGGAGAGCTGTAGAGGAATGCCACTCCACAGAAGCAGCCAACCAGAAGGCCACGTTCCGTGTGATTCCTGCTCTTTGGCCTTCTGGAAAAGGGGAGGCTGTGGCGACTCTGAAGACATCAGAGATTGATTGCTCAGGGCTCGTGCGTTGAGCGGCCACGAACCAGGAATCTGCTCTGTGGGGCCCTGCAATGGTGGGCGCGCGCCATTACACCCTATTCAGCCTTCGGAACCCCGGCAGAGCCCACGAAGGTTACGGAGGGCCTTGTGCTCTGGCTCCACGCCTGGCCTTGTTGCCACGCACATCCACCCAGGCTGCCTGGGGCAGGAGCCGTGTGTTCACAGATAATGTTGTTTTTTTTTTTTTTGGCCAGTCCTGGGCCTTGGACTCAGGGCCTGAGCGCTGTCCTTGGCTTCTTCCCGCTCAAGGCCAGCACTCTGCCACTTGAGCCACAGCGCCACTTCTGGCCATTTTCTATATATGTGGTGCTGGGGAATCAAACCCCAGGGCTTCATGTATACGAGGCAAACACTCTTGCCACTACCATATTCCTAGTCCCTCACAGATACCGTTATGCAGCCTCGCGTTTGCCCGGCGATCATGCTGTCCTCCTATGGGAACAGGGAACTAGGGACCAAATTCTCAAAACACTGGTCGTGAAGATTTTATTTTTTTAAGGATGTGTCGACACTGGACTGTAGAAAGTTTTCAAAGGAAAGGCAGTGAAGTCATTCATATGACAAGCAAAGGCATAGACATATCACTGGAAGGACAGTATTTGTATAAACAAAGCAACTATTTACCCAATGTAGATGAAATTTAATCAATAAGCAACAAGTGTAGATTGTCCAAAATCAACTTGATTTCATCATTTGGCTTGTTGCCTGCCAAACCTACCACTAAAGACGTACAAGTACCCGGAATACACGAAGTATTCTGGTCAGTCTATACAAAAATGACACATCACCGCAGTGCAAAGGAGAGACACACGTGGATAAGTGTGTCTCAGAAGAGAGGACACGCGGGGCCTGTTATAACATGGGACCTCCACGCTCAGGGCCATGGCAATGGGAGGGATGGACACGGAGAACTCAGGACGACGCCGTTTACACCCTGCCACAGGGGGACCCAGCCCAGGACCCTACCTGGAAAACAGCCCAGGTGAAGGGGGCTGGAGGCACGGCTCACCTGGTGAGGCATCTGCCTTCTAAGTGCCTGCACCCCCCCACCCCCGCATACTGCCAAAAATAAAGAAGGAAAGAGGGAGGGCAGTCACAGGGAAGCAGCGGCCGGCGGAGTCAGTGGCTCGAGCCACAGCCTCCTGGTGGACCACGGCTTCCTGGAAGTGGAAATGAATGGACTGTGGGAAGGCCCATCACACGGGTGTGTGTCTCGGCGTATTACACAACCGGAAGTGAAAAGGTCCAGAGGAATGCAGACGTCCTCTACCCAGTGACACAAAGGCAACCCCAGCTCGGTGCTGGCATGCTGGAGTTGGTGGTGAGCTCTAGAGAGAAACGAGGAAAGGGGGCTGTGCAGAGAGGCCCAGAGAGTCCCCCAGAATCACACCTGTCATGGGGACTTATCCGGCCTGCCTGGTGGATTCGTGGTGTTAATTTTTATTTGAAGTATGCATTTCCACACACATTGTCTTGAATATATGATACCTTTCGAATAGATCTATACGAGACAGAAAGACGTTGGTTGGGACTCAGTCTGAAAACGTTGGCTATTCCTAAACAGAAGAGCATATGTTCAGGTCACGAATGAATGACTGCCGACTACAGAGAGACAGAAAACCTTTACTTGAATTATGGAACGATACAGTCGCTGATAGGACTACATGTCATCCATTTTCTGATGATTTGTTCATTATGCTGCACCTCAACTCAATGAAGTCTCGGATCTAATAACAAGATTTAAATTTTACTGAGCCTGCATTAAAGGCAATTTGCGTGTGTCTGTTAAGCATCAAGTTCAATGTTGTTGAATCCTTGGATTGGTCAGGGGCTTAGCAGTAAAGGATAGGTAGAAAGATGAATCTGTTTCAGATCACTTGTCTCTGCGGAGTCCATGGCCCCTTGTTGCTTTGTCTTGTTGGAATAGCAAGTTTTCCTTCCTTGCATCCAGAATTGTTCATTTCAATCGATATTTTCTTCAGGGAGTGGAGAACAAATGTCTGGTTGCACTTGATATGGTTGATATTTCGTGATTCGACCTTTTGTGAGATAAACATTGCTCGTCTAATGCTTTGGCTTTTGCTTGGGTTTTAGTTTTTGTGTTTGCGTTGTATTTGTTTGTGTTGTATTTATGGAAGGACAAAGGGCAGAAACAGATCTTTAAAGGATGTGGTTAAATGAAGTGGGAAGGAATAATTGGCACTTCTGCTCATAGGGAAACAGAGGCATCGGAGGTTAGGTGACATGAGGAGCTAATACAGCGAGGCCCGCGGATGCGAGAATCAAACTTCCTTTATTTCTGTTTCTGAGTTTCGGTACACCTTTCTGCCACACACATCCCGCAGATAGGACGACTCATAACCGGAATGTAATTGATGGGAAGATGGTTTTCACCCTTACGAGAATGCGGGAGGGATTTTCTTTCCTGGCTTCGCAGGCCTGGGATAATCATGCGAAGTTAGACGCTTCTCCGCTGGCATGGGTTATGAGATGTGGAGTCCTGACATCATAAAGAAGAACTGGAAGAGCACAGCGTCGTCTCGTGATTCATCCTCCATCTTGAGCATCAAGATTTCAACCCTGTCTTCCTCTGCTGTTGTCTTGAGTACAAATGGAGCAGTGCAGTCAGTTACGAGTTTGCAAGGATTCCTAAACTACTTTCCTACACTAAGAAACTTCGTCTTGGATCTTATAGTACACAGACGGGTTGGTCCCCTGGGACAGAAGGAGGAATTTTTTTTTAAAAGCAATAATTCTGCAATTCCCCTCATGAATATGCTCGGTGTGATTTTAGCTTCTACATATATCCATTGAACTTACTTGCCTTTGGAACTTTTGCCATGTGTATTTTTATCATGCTAATTGGAATGATGCTCCTGTTTTCCATATTTCTTCGAGTTCTGGAAAGCTCCGTGGTTCCTGAAATATCAGTCTCGTGCTCCAGTGCTCAGAAGTCTTCCCTTCCGTCTGATGGGTGCTCAGAGCCCGAGCCCCGGGGCTCTGGGGCGGCGGCCGCTCTGTCCGCGCGCGATGGGTGTCATTGTGTCTGCGGAGGATGGAGACAGCGACAGAGGAAGATTGAGTCATGGTCTCCACGGGGCTCCTCGGGGGGTACCCGGGGTTGCTCCTCGGTCCCTCTCTGTTCCTGGAGTTGTACTGGAGTTTGAACTTTCTCTCCGTCTGTGTGTCTGTCTCTCTCAGCCTCTCTGTCTGTCTCTCAGCTGTTTGACCTTTGTCTCTGTCTGTCTGTCTTTTTCTCTCGGCTGTGCTGGGATTTGAACTCAAGGCCTTATGCTCACTCGGCTGGCACTCTGCGGTTGTGCCATGCCCCCAGCCCCGCTTTGCACTGGTTATTCCTGGGATAGTGTCTCGGTCTTGTTTCCTTCCTGGTCGTGTGCTGAGCCACAAGGCAGCCGATGCTGTTGGTTTTCTGTTCTCCCTGGGGGCGCGGTACCCCAGTATCCGGCCTCCTGCCCCGGAGGTGGAGTCTGGCAGACTTTTTTCCCCAGTGTGGCCTGGTGCTGCGATCCTCCCAGTCTCAGATTGCCACGTAGATTGAGATTCCAGGCTCACCCAACTGCACCCAGCTATGGGTGGTGAAGGAGTCTTGCTAACTTTTGTGCCCAGGCTGGCCTTGAACTCTGATCTTCCTCTTCTCAACCTCCCATGTAGCTGGGGTTACAGGTGTGAGCCCCTGGCACCTGGTGTGAGGAGATATATGATATTCGAATATATTTTTATATATTACTTTTATGTAAAGTCAGATGAGCAAGAAGTATAACCAATTTTGCTTGGCCCGAATGACATTTGGTTACACAATCACTACTTGCTGTCACAGTTATGCAAGGTGTTTGTCAGTGAGCAGGAGTGCCATAATTAGAGTGGGCTGGATTTTAGCATGTCATAGACGAAGACTGTGTTAATTTAGTTTATTCGGGACCTGTCATATATATATATATATATATATATAGGTCCTGAGATGAGTTCATGAGTGTCAAGCTCAGAATAGTAGCAAACAAGGGGGTAAGACACTTATGGGGTTATCTTTATCACTTATTATATTATTATTAAACATTCAAGTTCTACCAAAAATTAGACAACTAATTTTAGCAGATTCTGTGGAGATGCACACAGAATTGAAGACTTTACCAGCTAATGTGCAAGTGTGTCTATGGGGAATCAAAGGACTCATCTTTTTCCTTCAGCACACAAAATCTTTGCCCACCTCAAACACTATGATAGTGGTCAGATCTGACCCGGGAAGGCCCCACCATTCACATCTATCAGGAAGGTGCATGCGAGTGGTTGTCATTACTGCAAGACCTCTGGGGTCCTGTCACGCTTTGACATGGAAAGCCGTGAGCGGGGGACGTTATCGTTGTCAGTGAGATGTTTAAGTACCGAGCGCTTAGCACACGAAGATGGATACAGGACTTGCACTGTGAACATATTTAGATGATCCTTTTGTGTCTTTACTAGTCGATCGAATGCACAGTCCTGTGTGTGTCTGGGGGGCGGGGATGGCTGACAGAGGTGGCTGAAATGATGCTGGAAACGGTATGGCAAGAGGTTAAGGTGCCTTCCCATGCCGGTGCATATTGGAAGAGCCACGGAAGGTCACCCAGGGTAGAAGGCACGCGAAGGCCCCGTGGGTCAGCCGCTGACGGTATGAACCGCACCGCTCTGCCTCGACCCGTTTGCAGGGATAGCTGCCGACGTGGACTTGGTTCTCGCGTCGGCAAGCGGCTGCTCCGAGAAGCTGGAGCCGTACAATCATCATCGTATTTGCTGGCGAGGCAGAGAATGGCTGTACTGTGAACGCTACTTTGTCTTGTGACAAAGTTCTTACAGTAGCTAATTTTATCAGAAGGAAAGCCTTCTGAAGTTGCAGAGATCATCAGAGAGCTTTTCATCGCACTCCCCAGTGGAGATATTTTCAAGGTGAAGATGACCTTCATGATGAGAAAATACTTTCTCTGTCTCGAGAGAATATTACGAAGAAGGACATTTGGACATGTTTTGTATTATGTAAATACATGGTGGAAATGATTGAAACTGTATCACCACTACAAATGCTTATAAAGGGCAGGCTCTATAAACTTGAAAGCAGAACTTTCTTAATCATCCAGGTAAAAGAGGTTAAGTGAGATGTGAATTCATTTGCTAGAAATGTAAGCAGGAACCAATACATGATTAGTTTATAAACTCAATTGACAAATGAGAATTCACTAACAGAATTCTAAAAAAATAAAAAATAAATAAACCCTTGGAAAACTGGAGAAGAAATCGTTTTCCATTTATATCTGTGCATGTGTGTGATGTTTCTATTTTATCTTTCAACACTATTAAAATATTAAGATAAATTGATGGTGAAACCAGCCTTTCTTATCTCTCTCTATAGATCCATCTCGTTCCCTCCCTCCCTCCCTCCTTCCCTCCCTCCCTCTCTCCCTGCTACCAGCACAAGAAGCAAGGGAAACCAACGAAGCATGTTTAGTCATATTGCCTTTACTACTGAAGTACTGCTTGCTCAAATAAAATATAATTTATAACACATATTGTTTTTCTTTTCATTTTACTTTTTTTGTAATGTAAATAGATGAATTGAAATACAGGTATGTGTTTAAAATAGCTTTATAAAGACCTCTACTTCTGTTTCTGGTTTAATGGCGGAGTCCTTAATGATTTCCCCTCTCTTCTTCCCTGATTCCTCTTTCCTTCATTTACTCATTACCTTGTCTACGGCGGCGTTTCAGATTTCCCCGAGCTGCTAGATCGGATTACAGTATTCTCCACACAAAATGTTCAGTTCTTGTGAAAGAGGCCATGAATAACTTAGTAGGAAAATACATTTAGGAGAGTGATTACTCAGCAAAAATAATAAACCCTCCTGTTTCAACAGGAATCTTCAAAGGCAAAATACTTTCACGCCTCTCCGTTAGGCAGCCTGGAACACAAGCTTGGCTTCGGAAGCGCCGGAGCCTTTCTGATAATCTCTTGTTAAAATACGTGTAGCTGCAGTTTAGAGTTCCAAAGGAGACTTGGGATTGGCGACTTTCTACTTCTCAGGTGGGCGACTAGGACCGATGCCTCGTTCTATTGAACATATGTCCGTTGGGTCGAAGTCATTGGCCTTGGTTGTTATGGCAGGTGTATCCTAATCTGCCAAGGGCTGAAGCTGATAGGTAAAGGTGGGGATGTGGTATTGAGCCAAGGGAAGGGCGTTGCCCAGGCCCAGGCTGGAGGACAGCACAGGCCTTCTCCAGGTGCCCGTGGCCTTGTGTGCTCTTCTCTGGGTTCTCTGCCCGGTGCTCCGGTAATAAAAGGACTGAAATTGCCTTTCCCAGGAAGGGAAACTGTTCTCCCACACCTATAATTTTTATCAGCAAAGGTGAAAGTATTTTCTCTTAATTTAGTTTTTATCCTTCGAACGGTTGTACAGTAGGGTTCACGATTGAACAGGTCCATTGTGTGCCCTGCACATCTTGATCACAGTCATGCCTTCCATGGGTCTCCCCTCCCCCCTTCCTGTTTCCTCCCTCTCCGGTGTCCATGGAGCACGATCACAGCATTTGCCCACTGTGGACTTTCCCTTCCTCCACCCCCTCCCCAGCCCCCTCCCCATTCAAGGTGTGTGCGTGTGACACTGCCTGGCTCTTGTGGACAGGGCTTGCTCCTGCGTGGACTGGACTGCAGTCAGCCTGATGGGGCGCATTGGCACACGGCCCCGTGGGCCTTCACCAGGGAAGGTGTGAGCGTCCCGCGGCTTTAAGGAGCCAGCGGTTTTCCAAGTCACAAACGCACACACAGAGGAATTAGATGAGCGCAGGCGCGTTGTTTATTCTCATCTTTCTCCTTTCCCTGGTTCCCGCCCATCCCTCCGGTGAAGTTCCTACCTACGTGGCACTGGGTTGGCTGCGCCTTACTTCCCGCGGGAGATACTAAATAAGTGCTCTAGAGATAATTGCGGGCGTTTGATGTGTGTTTGTAGGGAAAGGTGAGGGATTGGAGGGAAGGCACCCAGGACTTTATCAAGAACAGCTCCGATAGAAAGACCGAGGATGGTGGCAGAGGAGATGGAGAAATTACGTTGAAACACAGATTCTTGGTGCGTGTGTGTAACTGTCAGAGTTGAAAGTGTTTTCGCTGGTGGGTAATGCAGCTTGCGGCGTAGGGTCCTGGGTGATTTGATGAAGGGGACATTTATGGGCATATCCCTGCCACCTCGCACACGCTTCTAACTTGGCTTCAGCATTCGCTTGCTTAAATTGGCATTCCCATCTGCCGTCGCTTCGACATCCCAAGCACCATCTTTTATAGAACCTTGGAAGCAGAGTCCCTGCTACTTCTACTCAAGCTGCTTTTCTTAAACCTGCCGGATCCAGAAGTGCTGCTTTCCTCACCCTCGCTCCGTCCCTCCCTCCCTCCCCCCTCCTTCTCTTCTTCCCTCCCTCCCTTTCCTCCCTCCCTCCTTCCCTTCCTCCTTCCCTCCCTCCCTCCCTCCCTCCTTCTCTTCCTCCCTCCCTCCCTTCTTCCCTCCCTCCTCCAGTCCTATAACGGTCGCATTTCCCCTGTGTCAGGGCCAGGCCCTTCAGTTCAGCTGCATAGCATTTCGAGTCTCAAACTTACAATGCCTCTCTGGTCCCTGTGCGATCTTCGCTGTCCTTCCTGTCAAATCTAGTTTTCCCTTCCTTGTCGTTCCTAATCTAAAAATGCAAACCCTGAAGTGTGCTCCTACCACAGAGCAAACACTTAAAAAAACAATACAGTCAATAGGAGTTATGTAGCAGTGCCTAATATATATAAATATAAATAATATGAGTATTATAGTAATATCAATATATTTATTTATGGTGATACTAGAGTGTGAACTCAGGGCCTTACACTGCCACTTGAGCCCGTGCCCTTAGCCTGTTTTAGGTTTTTTCTTTTTTACCTGGTCCGGTTTGAGACCCTGATCCTCTGGTGGTCGTCGATGTAGCTGCGACCGCAAGCCTATCGCTTACTGGCCTTGCTGAGTGTGTTGAGGTTACAGGAATTCTTTGCCCCATTGGTCTTGAGCCTCTGCCCCCATCAATCTCTACCTCCTCAGAAGTTTGGTTTAGAGACGTAAGTCCCTCCACCCAGCCTCATCATTACTATTTCTTTCTACTCTTGCATCTGCATAGCAATTCCATGCTAGCGCAATTCCTCCCCAGAACCCTAAGATGTGGAATCCATCGGTCTGCGTCTACCTGGAATTTCCTGTTGCTGGAGTTCCACGCGGCGTTTCTCGGTTGGTTCGTTCAGCTTAATAGTGATTTATCTTTCGCCCTGGTAAATGAGTTGGGATGAAGTTGATCTAGCACATTCTCACAGATGCCTCCAGAGAACGAGAGGGGCCGGCGGGGTGTGGCGGCGGGTGGTCTTGCATGGTTAATTAAATTTGAAGACCTCATCTCTTTGCCTATCTAACTCGATTTGGAAGCCGTAGCTCACTGGGATTGTTTTTCCTCCTCCTCCTCCTTCTCCTCCTGTTGACCTTCTGTGAAATTCTAGAAGACGCGGAGTCTGTTGGCTGCTGTCAAGTGTGTGTTTGTCTGAGCCGTCCCTTCTGCGCTTAGGGTTTGGGACGAGGACCGTGTCGCTCTTGTGGCCGAGGCTGGATTGCCGATGGCGACGTCGGCCTGGCGGCCTGGAAGGTGATTTCTGTCCCCACCTCTCTTTTAGGCGACGGACGGACGTAGGAGTGGGCTCCGTCACCGCTGTTGGTGACTGGAAGTTTCCACCGCCGGCGCTGCAGGTGCAGCTCCCGTCCGGGCCTCCCTGGCAGCCGAGATGTCATTGATTGCGACACGCAGCACGTGTCTGGGCCGCGCACGTGTTTCCTGTCCTTGACCCCGCTGCGTTGTTTTGATGATGGCAGTGTCAGATGCTCACTGCCTACGTAGCAATGTTATTTTTTTAAAACCGTCTTCTGCGCAGGGAGCGAGACGGGCCCGGCGCGGCTGACGGCTCCTTGAGCTGCGGCCGTGGACTCGCTTCTTCACCTGCTCGCTCAAACGGCTCGGGGTCCTCTGGTTTTCAGTGATCGCCCTTTTGCACAGAGGGTCTCGCGATGCCGTATTGTGCGCGCAGGATGAGAAGTTAGGCCTCTTCCGTGTGATGCGGGCAAGCGGGCCCCTGGCCCCCCTGCCCGAGGGGCCTGGGGGTACGGGGTGAGTGCGGATGGGGTTGGGTCTTTAGGATCACTAGCGGCGGGACGTGACACTATTTGGGTGTTTGCGCTTTTAAGTGATTGGAGAATTGTAGTAAGTGGCGTCACCCTGCCCACGTGATACTAGGTTAAGAGGGTGCTGCTGCAAAAGCTGGGTTCCAGGAGCAAGCCCAAGTGCGGAGCGAGTCCCGTGCAGCTCCCCAGCAGTTCATCACCGGGGCTTTTCACAGTTCAGTGCTAAGTTGGCAGCGCCGTGCTCTTTGAGGGGACCGTGTCCTGCTCGCCACCGCTTGCTTAAACCTGCTAACACATCCTCTCCCCCTGAACCTCACGGGGTCAAGAATGCCTGATGCCAAGCCTGGAGTTTTCCCGAACGTTCTGAAAGGCCCGGGGAACGTTCCGTGCGTATCCGCGGCGTCAGACAGGATCTCGTTTGTCCCAGTCTTCCTCTTCACCCCGATGAGTGCGGGATGGGGAGAGAAAGAACCAGAAAAAAAACAACGACGCAGAGCCATGAGCACCCAAGCAAAGTGGAAAGCTCTCGAGGAACGCTCCGGCCCGGGATTTGGTATAATCTTATCCTGGGAGTTTTGAAGACCTAGAATGAGGAGGCTGTGAACTGACATTTTCCCTCCCTTTCTCTTCTGGCTGATACTTCCTTCCCACTGGATTTCACCATCAAGCCCCGTGGCCAGTGTTTGGTTGTCACCGGGGAAGACAGAAACATGTTAACAGAAACCCGGCCCCATCTGCGAGGGGAAGTTTTGCCTGGCTCGCGTCTCTAGTTGGTAAATGAACAACAACGACAAGAACAACTTTATCTTCGGAGTGTTGTGACATGCCTCCGATTCAGGGAGAGGCTGACCCTCAACAGCGACGGAGCCTTGCCAAAGGCCGCTCGGCAGATGGCCGCCGAGCCCGCCCTCCCCCCCCATCGTCCCCCACGTCCCCCCCAACCCCGGCCATCTGCTCCACGCCCGGCAGCTCGGTCTCCATGCGACTTGGTCAGCCAGCAGCTCTTTCAATTTGTATGTCTGAGATTTCGACCTTCCAATTTAATTTAGGGGTTTTCTTAAATTGGAAAGACAGGAATATATCGTATTGGCATGTTTTCAGTTCACAGGGCATTGATTCATCTTCCAAGAAAGAAGTCTCCCTGTCCTGGGTGACACCTTCCTCGCTCTGGGTTGTCAGCCCCTCCTCCTGCCCTCTGAGCTTTACCGCAGTGCCGATGGGGTGACGTGGGTTACGCTTCCTAGGCGCTGGCCCCGAAGGGTGGAGAGGTAGCGTGAAGAGTGAAATGAACGGGTTTGCCTTCCTCCTGGAAATCCAGAATTAAGAACACAAAGGCACAAGGAGAGAGAGAGAGAGATCTGCCAGTAGGTCTCCCATTTGTCTGTTTTTTTCCGGAAATAGATGTCGTGGTAGTTTGGGGTGAGGGTACCTGCTTTGTGTGAATCATGGGATTGGGCCAGCGCGGTGGGGGAGGGGCGGCGAACCAGGCCTTGGGAGTCACGCACACCAGATTGTACAGCAGGCATCTTGAAGGAAATAGATATCAGCTAGTATGCTCAGGAAATACCATTAAACTAGAGAACTGCAACTCATACAGACCAATGAAAGAAGACAATTGATGTGTGCTATGTGAGCATATATATATATATATACACACACACACACAAATGCATGTATAGAAATTGTCCTATATGTACACATATGCGTATATATACACATGCACAAATGCCTACACATAAGCTGATATATATGTACACACACGTCTATATGTAGCACATATAGACATATATACACATACATGTATGCACACATGTACACGTACGTATAAGTACACATACACAAATATACAATATATATTTGGAGAGTTGTACACCAAAGATCTGACTGTTGACTCTTGAGATTGAAAGAATGCCCGGTTCAGTGGGAAAAGACTTTCCAAGTTTCCAGTGTTGCTTGACTTATTGATGAGAAAGCAAACCGCTTTTTTAAAAAACTGGGGTTCGAACTCTACGCTTCCTGTTGCTAGGCAGATGTCCCAGCACTCGAGTCACTCCCGCAGCCCTTCATCGCTTTAGTTATTTTCCATATACAATCTCCACTTTCTGCCCGTGTGCAGCCTGGGCCCTGATCACTTTAGCCATGGTCTCCATAGGTAAGGTAGAGTACTTGGGATCACAGGTGAGTGCTACCTGGCCCAGCTTGGTGGTTGAGATGAGGTCCTGCTAACCTTTTGACTAGACTGGACATGAATGGCATGCTTCCACTTCTCCACCTCCCAAGTAGCTGGGATTGCAAGCACGAGCTTCCCTGTGTGGCAGAAAACGTGCTTCGGTGTGATTTTGTTTATGTTGTGATTTTAAAATACGAAACGGTTCCCCAGGCATAGAGATCTGGAGATGGATATATTTCAGGCTAAGAGGGAGAGAAAAAAATGACCACGAGCAAGTGTCAGGATGATAAAGACGGCGTCGTTTATCACTGCTGGGTTTTCCAGTGGGAACCGTGGCCTCACGTCACTTACAATGTTCTCAATGTTCAGTCGGGTTAAGATAAATAGCTTTGGAAGGGAATCGGGCAGATGCATCTGTAGAAGCGGAAGGATCCGATGGATACCTCGTCTGGAGACCTGATTCAACATGGCCACTCCAGCACCAATAAGGCCGATGCTGCCCGGGGATTATTCCAGCGAATCGCTTCTCCTCAGACTTGGTGGCATTTGCCAGGCTGAGGGATGGGGGTCAGACCAGACGCTTTGGAGCAGAAGGGGCGCAGGGCTCTGCCGCTAGCCCAAGCCACATGTGCTGATGACACGGGCGTTGCTTTTCTCCATATAAGTTCACTAAGCCTGAATGTTTTTAAGGAATAATATTGTTTACAGTATTGTTACAATGAATACATAAGGCATGACAGAGGCCATATCATTTAAGCACATTGCTTTGGCAGAATGAATCTTGAATTGACTTGTTACTACTATCTGATCTCTTCTGAAGAATTCTGCAAAGCATTTTCTCTTACGGTTTGGGAGCAGGCTCATGGTTCAGGCCAATGAAGCGCTTTCCAACAGAAGCCCTGAGGTCCACTTCTCAGGAGGGAGACTTCAGTTTAAAAATACTGAAAAGCAGGGCTGGGGATATAGCCTAGTGGCAAGAGTGCCTGCCTCGGATACACGAGGCCCTAGGTTCGATTCCCCAGCACCACATATCCAGAAAACGGCCAGAAGCGGTGCTGTGGCTCAAGTGGCAGAGTGCTAGCCTTGAGCGGGAAGAAGCCAGGGACAGTGCTCAGGCCCTGAGTCCAAGGCCCAGGACTGGCCAAAAAAAAAACAAAAACACAAAAAAAAAATACTGAAAAGCAAGGAAAGGATACCTGAAAATGTGCACACGTGTGAATGGCATGTTATACCTTGTCGGCCGCTGTGTGTGAAGTTGGGAGACCTTTGGCACCATTTAGTTGGCCATTGACTAATGAATGAGACTCTTTTTTGTTGTTGGTCGTGAGGTTTGAACTCAGGGCCTGGGCACTGTCCCTGAGCTCTTCAGCTCAAGGCTAGCGCTCTACCATGTTGAGCCACAGTGCTACTTCCAGTTTCCTGGTGGTTAATTGGAGATTAAGAGTCTCACGGACTTTCCTGCCCAGGCTGGCTTTGAACCGCGATCCTCAGATCTCAGCCTCCTGAGTAGCGAGGTTTATAGACACCAGCCACCAGCGCCCGGTGAGACTCTTTCTTTTCAGGTGATTTAGTCTCACGCATGTCATCCTTGCTACTCAGGAGGCTGAGATCTGAGGATCGCAGTTCAAGGCCAGCCCGGGGAAGGAGAGTCTGTGAGGCTCCCTGTGATGTTTGTAGTGGTTTTTTCTGTTGCTGGGCACAGGAGTTAGGGGTACAGCTTCAGGCGTGCTGGGCCCCGGGGTGCACGGGCGGAGTGTCGGGGCTTCCTCTGCGGGTCTGGAGGACATGGGGCTCGCGTTGTGTCCGGGAAGGGACTTGGAACCGGGGGCGGTAGGGCGGCCTGGAGGCGGGGTGAGGGCGACCCACTAATGGCTCTCCCTCTTTCCACGCAGAATGTCCCCCCAGACCTGTCCATCTGCACCTTCGTCCTGGACCAGTCCCTGTCGGTGCGGGCCCTGCAGGAGATGCTGGCTAACACCGTGGAGAGACCGGAAGGGGCAAGTACCAGCTTCCCGTAGAGCGCGCCGCGCCCGTGGCCGCGGGGAGGGGACCCGCCGCCTTAGAGACACGCGCGGCCGTGGCTGGCGCGGGGCGGGGGCTCTCGGCGGGCACCGGGGCGTCTCTGTGCTCCCGGGGCGGCGGCCGCGTCTCTGAGGAGCTGCGGGGCGCGGGCCGCGTGTCCGTGACCGTGTGTGATTCTCAGACGCGGCTCGCCACGCTGCTTTACCGCGAGTCAGACTTCACGGCACTCTCGAGTAGTTGAAGCCCGCAACGAGGGCGACGTGTGCCGCTTTCATTAGTTACCGTGGGGCACACACACAAAACAACCCCTCGTTTTCTTCTGAACGTTGGCGTGTCTGTTCTGTCTCCTAATGCCAATGTCCGATGTCTTTTCTTGGGGTGAAGTGTGTCGTCCAGGAAGCCCTTACGTCACTGGAGAGGAAGTGCTTTCTTTCTTTACAAATGAACCCTGTACATCCCCTGGTTTCTTCCTCTTGCATAATCCAAGTTCCTTGCCTTGGTCTTTAGTCATTCTTCCCGAACTCCTTTTGGAACCCTGTCAGTTGCATCCGGTTGCTTCTATGATATGTATGCATCTATGGGGTGACCACAGTCAGCGTTTGCTACTTCGAGCCATGGTTTTGCTTGGCGTGGTGCAGGGCTATTTGTTCATCGTCTTGGGTTTGCGAAGAAATCAGTGCATGATCTTCATCAAGGTGAAGGAGACTTAGCAGGAAGTTCTCACCATTGCTCCTGACAAAGCAAACCATGAGTTGTCGATAACAAAAATAATATGCAAGGTGGAACAGGAAAGTTATTACCTGATTCATGAGCTCTGGTTCCCTGAAGAGTTACTTATTGTGACTCTTGGAAAAAATAACTCCCGCCACAAGCATTCTGAAATAGTTCTTCTAAAGGAATTTTCTGTTGAATAGAAAAGATGTATGATAAGGTAGAGATCTAGATTTAATACATGCATGTATACATACACACATCATCAGATACATGTATGCACATATTCATGCATCTGTCTATAGTATACATGTGCAATACATATGTATATATATACGCACATGTATATACACACACATACAGTATTGAAGGCCATTTAGCTTTTTGGGCGTAGGGCTGGGGTTTGAACTCAGAGCCTTGTACTTGCTGGGCAGGCATTCTGCCACCTGCTCCCAGCTATTGTTTGCTTTAGATGATTTTTTTTTTGATAAGGTCTCATCTTCCGGCCTGGGCTAGCCGTGGACCGTAATCCTCTTTTCTATGCCCATGTAGCCGGGAGTATGGGCGAACTCCCCTGGGCTCATCCCGAGTTTTCTTTCATTTTTTTGCCTTGCTGAAGTTGAGCCGCAACCCTCCCAATCTCCACCTTCGAAGTAGCCAGGACAGGTGCCCCCCGCCACGCCCGCTCCCATTTCACCTTGGCTGCTTTCCTGCCGTGAGTGGCCGAGACTTGTTTGTTTTAGTGTCTGCCCGCAGGGCCTTGAGAATCTCGAGGAAGCCAACGCTATGAGGGTCTGAAGGAGAAGAAACCCATCATTTGTTTCTGCTCTCTTTGGCTTTTGTGAGGCTCCGGATGATCTGTGAACCCCCGTGTGTCTCTTCTTGTCTGTTGGGCACAGGGCACTGTAGCAGAGGGCTAAAAGCAGCGTCTCTGTCGTTTTGCACAGTGGCTATATTTATTTCTCCGAGGGTTTGGACACATTGAGAGAGCAATTTCAATCACATTGGGGGGGGGGGGGATGAAGTAATTTAGAAAGCAACAGACCTTAGCCCTCCGTTACCTCATTTAAATTTTAAAAGAAAAAAATAATCTTCTGGGTAAAAACTGTCAACCTTTTCAGTGGCTTGGTCATTCTTCAGTTAGGGTAGAATTACTGTGCTACATCTGCTTGGTTGCTTGCCTGATCTTAAAGATGGAAGAATTCTGTCTGGTTAGTATATGAGCAGATGAAAGCCAGACCGTGGGCTAAAGAATACATCAGGAGGGCTGGGAATATGGCCTAGTGGTAGAGTGCTTGCCTCGTATACATGAAGCCCTGGGTTCAATTCCCCAGCACCACATATACATACATATGAGCAAAGAGAAGCCAGGGACAGTGCTCAGGCCCTGAGTCCAAGGCCCAGTACTGGCCAAAAAAAAAAAAATATATATATATATATATATATATATATATATATATCAGGAGATAACTGGACTCATTTTAGTGATTTTTATTTGCTTAATGAATTACCTGTGTGGAATATTTCCTTCTCAACCTAATAGCAGAAAGGTTTTTGCAATCTCGTGCAGTTTAGAATACACCCCCCCCTTCAGTAGTCAGGGATGTGTGTTGATCAATCACAACTTCCTTACATGACGGTTACATCTAGGCATCCTAATTACTACTTTGCATTTCCCAGTTTTACTTAGTTCTTGTATTCCTAGGAGCACTTAGACAATTTGTCAGAGGGTTGAGGTTCAGTGAATCTGTCATTTTGTTTTATATAGATAGGATGGTAAAAAAAGAGGGAATATAAAATTCCTTACTAACCATTGGGACTGACTGAGAATTCTAGGAGAAAAGTCAAGTTTAAAGATAAATAGCATAAATACAGGAGGTTCTCCTTATATAGCAGTCTTTTTCCTTTCCACTCTGAAGGGATAAACTCATTAATTATTGAAATTTAATTGACCTATCTAAATGCTAGTGTTTTAGTAAAAATCATCTGACGTAGATGTTATTTGATTCTTTGTCAGTTGGCGTTTGGCAGCTTATTTCACCACTCATTAGACACCAAGAATTCTACTGAGCCGCACACGTGACACTCTCTGGTGAAGGAAACTTCTGTCCTCTCCCCCATCCCCCCAAAAAGCTACTTTAATTTGTTTTGAGTCCAATGTACTTCAGGGAAATAGATGGAGGAAGACTCCACCACATATTAGCAAAGTAAAGCCATCAATATATCCAATGAAGAGCGTGCTTACACCCAAGCTGGGGTCCAAAAGCATTTCATGTATTCACAAACCTGACCATCATGTCCCACCACCGTCAGAGTGGAAATGGGAAAAAATAGATACCACGAGGACATTGAAACACAATCAAACGTCCCTTCGTTGTGGTTGGGTAACTGAGAAACGGAAGGAAACCACCGTCAAGTGGAAACTTTCTTCAGACCATCTCAATCACGCATTCTCTCCGCTCATGCGTTCTTTGCTTTCAGCACTTTCAGAATTAAAAGGTGATCTGGAAAAGCCACTGCTCGCTGTAAATTATTCACTTAGATTTATATATATTATATATATATATATGCTATATATATATACACACACACTAGTAAGAAGCAGTTGTAGAATAAAACTTGCAACTGGGTCTTCTGATATTAGTGTGATAAAACACGATATATCTACAAATGATGCTAACAAAAGAGGAACAAGCTTCTTTCACGGAAAACTGCAGCACACGGAGAAGGAAATCAAAACAACCCCAAAGCAGAAGGAATCCCCTTTTCATATCCCTGAAGTTCTTCAGAATGGAGGGCAGTGTTTTCCAGTCAGTCTGCAGATCCGCTGGAAATCAGTGCATCTCAGTGGAGATCTGAGTAGGATTTCTTTCTGTGTACTTGAAAGTTGAGAAAAAGCAGATTCTCTCCGTCATAGGACATGAAGCGTACCACAAGCAAATTCAACACGGAGGAAAAGGGCAAAGCCAACGTTGTCTACTGGGTGTTTGTTTGAATGTGAAGGTAATTAAGACAGTTTGGCTTTAGCCACGTTGATGGAGAAATAGCTCGGGATACAGCAGAGTTCTTAGACTTGGCACGTTTGTAAGTGGCCGTTCCGTTGGGGAAAGGGGGGTGTCTTCTCGGAATGGGTGCTGGGTCTAATCTCAACTCTTCCTACTCTAAAAATCCTTCCCATGCGGGTTGTAGCTCTCAGGTAAGAGGAAGGAATGATGACATTTTCTAGAAAATAATATAGGCGTATTGTTTCCCGGCCAAACAAACCAACAAACAAACCCCATAACACTTCAAAGGAGCAGACTGAGGATTGTGAAGCTACCACTCAGCGACCAGCACCCTGCACCGTCCCAAACCCGGGGAGGACGGGAAGCCGGGGGGACTCCGTGCTGGCAAGAGGGGACAGTCCTGGAAGCCCTAGAGACACCACCTGGCAGAGTCTGCGGCAGCCCCGTGGGCGCAGGTCCGTGGCCTAGCAGCTTCGCTCCCGGGATTGCACACCCGACTCGAGGCACCACCCACGCGGCGCGCGAGACGGCCGATGGTCGCCCGCGTGTGGCAAGCCTCGGGCACGAGCGTCGCTTCATCGTGGGGTGCGCTGGGGTGCACCCCGCGATCGTGCTGCCCGCGGTGGACGCCGAGCGCAGAGGATGGAAGGCGCGTTCCAGGAGAAATCTGCGTTGGTCCCGTGAGATGTTATGGCAGGGCCGTGGGTCACACGGTCAGGCTTTCGGGCTCTGGCTGGCCGTGCCGGCGCTACAACGGGAAGCCTTGGGATTCGGGCCGTTCCTCGGAGCCTTGCAGCATCCCTCAAAACGCATCGACAAACACGCGCACGGAATCACCGAATTCCATGTTGTCAGAATCTCTAGGGAAAGTGTATTAGTTACTCAGGTTTTCTTGTTTGGTTTTTGTTTTTTTTTGCTAGTCCTAGGGCTTGAACTCAGGGCCTCGGCTTCTTTGGCTCAAGGCTAGCACTCTACCACGTGAGCCACGGCACTTCTTCCGGCTTTTTCTGTTCCTGTGGTGCCGAGGAATCGAACCCAGGGCTTTATGCACGCTAGGCCAGCACTCTACCACTAAGCCACATTCCCAGGCCCCCACTTAGGTTCTTTTTAATCACCACACCCTAGGTGCCAGCCTAGATAGGAAAATCAGAGAATCCCAAATTAAGCAAAGATTGTTTGTTTCTATATATCCAAAATATATAATTAAAGCATGAGTGAAAATTAAGGATATTATTTAAATTATCTGCCTTTCATACAATGAAATCACTTAGGATTGCTTTTTAAAATTGGTTTGTGTTAAGCCTGCCAAATCAAGCGGGCATTAAAACCACTATTTCTCTTAAGAGCCATTTTCGCTTTGATTTTTTTGAAAAAAAAAAAAAAGGCCATCCTTCTTGGGGGTGTAATAGGATAAAACATTTGATGTAGCTTCCTCTGAATATGAAAATGTGTATATTCTCTCACATAGTGGAGTTGGTACATTTCTTGTACCAAAGTTACTTGAAAAAAGTGTTCATTTGCCTTATTCATCTTATGGATTGGGTGACGGTTTAGATTCTGAAAGGCGTCAGGTCTTCTGTGAATGTTACGTTGTCCTTCTTCATTTCCTCCGCTGAGATCATTCGGCTCCTCACCGCTTGCGGCGATTTAATTAAATGGTCATTGTTAGTGTTAACAAGGGACGTGTCGCAAAACTGCTCTGCATGGCAGATGGATCGCAGCTTTGTGGTACTTGAGTCTTCGGGCTGTGGACCGTTGGTTCTGTCCTGCGTGTGGCTAACCACTCCCTCCCATACTGTCTCCACTAATAAACCTTCCCCGAAATGGAGCAGAGTCGGCACTGTCTTTACTGGCAATTCCGGAGACTAAAGACCTGTTTCTCCTTCATACTGTACGTCACCAAGGAGCTCCTGAGGCCGACTCTCGATTACAGATTCTTTCTTCTGGCACATCGCACTACGCTTGTCTTCGTATTGATATGGTGTGTGTGTGTGTGTGTGTGTGTGTGTGTGTGTTCATGCAGGTAAAAATGTCTAGCTTTAGAAGGGAAAATATAGTGCCATAATAGATATTTTTGATCATCATTGCTATCACCCAAATATGATGTTTTTTTTTCTGATAAATACAGAGAGGAAGTAATTTCCACATTTTATTGACTTATTTTTTCTTGAAACATGATAAATATAGCAACTTGATTCTTTTTGGAGATGGGGAAAGTACATGGTAGCAGTATTATCCTAGGCAACCCAGGACACAAAGGCTGTATTCATCATTCGACTAGACTCATGTTTGAAATGTGGGCTTGAACGTCACAACTTGAAAACGTATCGTGGAAACCAGGCCTTTCAGCCAAGCATTCCTTCCTAAATAACAACAGTTTGTTTTTAAAATGCAAAGAGGATGTAGGTTTAAAAATGTATGTTTGTGGAGACTAAATACATTTCCAAAGAAGCAAACACATTGTGTTTCAAGCAACCCATTGAACTTACAAGGGCCTCGGAAAATTCCACTTAAATATTTAGGTTGGTATTTTTCATATTACTTTATAGCCTAAAAAAACCCCCATCACTTTGTATGTTGCATTTTTATGCACCTGGCTTTCTAAAACTAGCTTATTAAGAGATGGAAATTTTTATGGATAATCCCCCAAGAGTTCCACCTAAGGAAAAATGCAACAAGTTAACTTACAGAGTCGGGAGTACCCCCATTTTTGTAGGACACCCATCATTCATTCTAGAGAAGGAAGTGAGTTATAGGAACTTCACTGAGATTGAGTATAACCTCCTCGGCATTTGAGTTTATTTCTATCTGCCTAGATCCATCTGCCATTGTAGAAAGCAGTCTTTGTGGACTTACACCGTGGATATAGTCACATGTTTTCTTTCTTCTTCTTTTTTTTTTTTTACACAGATCTCTTAAAGATTAATTTGATCCTCATGTATGTTCAGAATTATTTGACAGGGTGTGCTTCTTTGTTGTATTGTGCAAATTTATGTAATGCTTGAAAGAATGAGGTAAGAGACTTTTACTTTAAGGGTTGTGAGGGGAATTGTAATTTGATGTGCGTGTCTCCAGATTGATCTCTCTGGCTGCAGAGAGCTTTTTCTTAGTGGGGGTACAATCCATCGGGAACCCTGCTTACATATATCGGGTTACAATGATTTTGCATTTTTGTTGCGTATTTAGCTTAATGCCTTTTGAAGTTCTAATTACTGAAATTATTTGAGAGCTTTTGTTTGATGATATTAAGTGTTGATAATTAAACGTTTAAATGCCATTTCTAATTCCTTAGAAGTGAAGTAGCTTTGGGCTCGGGGATTACAGTTCAGTTGCTATGAATGACGTTGAAACATTGCTTCGTGTTTTCTATTTTATTAAATTGTTTTTTATTTTGGCTTTTTCTTTCCACAGCAAGTTGATGTGGAAAAATGGGTATGTGTTTCCATGTGTTTACAAAGCAATTGTGGTTAAAAAAAATGCATGTTTGCTGTTGCCTCTAATAATTTATTTTGCTTCCTACTGTGGCTTCTACTATTAGCATTTGAACTAACTGCTCTGGGGTAAGGAACAAATGATTTTCAGATCTCCATTTAGAATCTTCCATGCTTCGGGCTCTATCGAAACCCTCCCCCGACTTTTCCAGAGCCTCGTAGTTTTATGTAACTGGATTAAATTGTACACATCATGACATGCTTCTGGCCAACAGGAAGGCTTTTATAATTAAGACTCTTTATCTTTGCCCCCCCCCCAAAAAAAAGGTAAGTATTTAATTTTGAAATTGTGCTGCTTAAGAAGGAGGAGGCGGGGCTTTCCCCCCACTTCCTGTCATCTCCCCTGGGAAGAGAAACCTGCACCCTGTGGGAAAGGCAGTCCTCAGTACTCTTTGCCTCAGTTTCCCTATCCATGAAGAAAAATAAGAAGCCAGATGAACAAAAGTAAGAGATTGGGGGGGAGGGGAGATAGAGAAAGGGAGGGAGAGAAAGGCGAGGAAATTAGAATCTCTCCACCATCCATATCCCCACTTTACCTGTCCCCAGGAGTCCAAGCGCGGACCTCCTTCTTGGGGTGCTGCTTCATGCAGGGGCGGGCTGGAGAGACCCCAGGACTGGGGGCTTCGTCTGCCTTCAGTACCCACTGGGTCTCGGACCAGTCTTTCGTTTTTGGCCGTGAGATGTGACCAGGGCACCGTTCCCTGTGTATTCATTCAGGAATGGTTGGTTCCTGGTCTCCTTGGGACTTGCTTGGTGGCAGGTCCTCGCTCCCGCGCGGCGCCTCTTGGTGGCGGCAGAGGTCGCGGTGGGGCCCAGTTCTTTGATGGAGTGTTTGGGGGATTTTGTTCCCATTTCAGCAGCCTTTCTGGTGCTTCTTGCAGGAATGGAACCCAAACGGCTCTTTGCATCTCTGGGCTCGTTTCTTTTCCTTTCAGTCCTTCATCTTGTGGTAGAGAGACGTCAGTAACCTCAGATGAAGACTTAGCATATCCTCCTAGCGCTTGAATGTAGATGAAAATTACGTGTGTATGAAAGTGAAAATGGCTGCTGTATAGGTTTTTTTTTTTTTTTTTTTTTTTTTTTTTTTTTTTTGGCCAGTCCTGGGCCTTGGACTCGGCCTGAGCACTGTCCCTGGCTTCTTCCCGCTCAAGGCTAGCACTCTGCCACTTGAGCCACAGCGCCGCTTCTGGCCGTTTTCTGTATATGTGGTGCTGGGGAATCGAACCTAGGGCCTCGTGTATCCGAGGCAGGTACTCTTGCCACTAGGCTATATCCCCAGCCCCTGCTGTATAGGTTTTATAATAACATCATACTAGATAGCTTCCTAAGAGATCGGTCTCAGCGTTTTTCTTCCCTCCTTTCCTTCTCTGTTCCTGCTCCTCCTTTCCCCCTTTCCGTCTCCCTCTTCTTCATCTCCCTGCCCTACCCCCCTTCCTCCCCTCAGCCCCCTCCCCTCCCTGGGTCAGGGTCTACTTAGGGAATGTTTGTACTTGCTTAACCCTAAGACCGCCGAGTTACCAAATGCTGCTCTGAGTCTTGGGCTCAAACGTAATTATTTTTTCAGTTGGCCCTATCTCGGTCCACTTCTTCACCTATCATATTGGTTTCCAACGTGGAAGCCCGAGGTTTCAGATCGCGGGGGGGGGGGGGGCGGGTTCCACTGAAAGAATGAGGCGCCCTGTGGAACTGTAACACACGAGGCCCACTAGACCAACCCAACTCTAAAAACATATTGTAATCGGCAAGACAGATTTAGTTTGGATGTTGCGAAGTCAATAATTGTTTTTAAAAGATAACACATTTTCACATACATCTACCCATATAGGACGTCCTATGAAATGCTTTTCATGGTATCCAGATTCACTCATGTTTGAACATCATCTTTGTTATCCTAATGTAGATGAATTTTTATGTTAGATGGTAGCCTGAATATTGCACTGGCTTCTGATATCTTCAAGTCATTATTATCTGTCTGTTTTCTGAGGGTGTCAACTTATTTTGACCCAGAACTATTCTCTGCTGAGACAAACCAGGGAAAAAAAGAAAGCCTTTGCTAGTTCTTCAACTTCATGTTTCAGCATTTCCGATCTCTGTGATAGATGAACAGGTGTCACAGAGATTAAGTGTCAGGATTTATAGTTAGCTTATTGGAATCATTTATTTTCCTTTGCCCTCCTACAGCAGAATCAGATAATTATATACATGATATATATGTATATATATATACTATATATAAACATCTAACAGTGTAACAATTTAATGAATTGCATTTAATAATTTAATAATTTAGTTATACTTATTTAATATTATAATACCTTATAAGAACATATAATGTTTATGTGGCTACATATAATTATGTATACACAAATATGTAGATGGATATGTCAAATCCTTTTGCAGTCAACAGGAAGACAGCCCGCTTAAACACGGTCCGCATAGAGCTATTGAATTAACAAAAGACAAGAACAGTTCCTGCAGTTCTGCCAGAATGATAGTATATTCTCTAAAAATCACATCCACACGCATACGCATGCAGACGCATTTCCACGAAGGACACATTTCTGTGCGGAGCCAGCAGCCTGCGTTGGCGGTAGCACGCCGTCCCGCCCAGCCTGACCACCAGGAACGGAACGTTTCCTTTGGTGTCAGCGAGAGTTGTCCATCATCCAGAAAGTCCTCTTGGGACACAAACGTGGTCAGGACTGGTGCTAGACGCCCATTCTGTCATTGCTTTCATGATTCCTTACTGTGTCTAGTGAACGTTTAGCTCTTGTCCGGTGAAAGTTTCACGAGTGGAAGAAGTCATACATGTATTACATTTATTATGAGCATTAAAACGCTATTCTTGGCACCTGCTTTCCTCAGTAGTTGTTACCTTTCTTTTTGATGCTAGTACTGGGACTTGAACTCAGGGACTATGTTCTGACTTGGCTTTCTTTTTTTTTTTACTCTTAAAAGTAACACTCTACCACTTGAGTCACAGTTCCAGTTCTGGTGTTTTGCTGGTTAATTGGGGATAAGTATCTTTTAGACTTTCTTGCTTGGGCTGGCTTTGACCTACAACCCTCAGATCTCAGCCTCCTGAGTAGCTAGGACTACAGGTGTGAGCCATGGCACCTGGCATCCTAGGAGGCCTTGAGTGGGCCTTTTAGAAGATATGAAAATGTTGTCATTTTGGTAGTATCTAGAACCTAACTCAGGATGTCCAGTGAGAGGTTTTTTTTTTAAGATAATAATGCTGTAAGGAATGCTCTCAGCTATCTTCAAAAACGTACCAGTGTTTGGCTGGGTGTCAGTCGCTTATGCCTATAACCCTAGCTGTACTCAAGGGGCTGAGATGTGCGGAGGGCAATTCCCAGCCAATCAGGGTAGAAAAGTCTGTGAGACTCTTATCTCCAGGTGATCACCAGAAAAGAAAATCACAAGTGGAGCTGTGGCCCAAGTGATAGAGAACTAACCTTGAGCACACAAGTTCAGGGACAGCACCCAGGCCCAGAGTTCAAGCTCCAGGATGGCGTGTGAGCGTACACACACACACACACTTATTACCGGTGTCTGTCACACCTGAGGCAGCTCCTCATTGGGTAGCTGTGGGTGTCAGCCTTCACTGATGGGTAGGATTGAGTCTATTTTGTTGAATAGGCGGATCTTCCCTGGTCTTCCTCCCGAACTCTCCTGAAGATGACAAATCCCGAAGAGCACACCTCAGTCCCTGTGCTGAATTCCGTCGCTTTCAGTCTGCTACCACTTTCAACTCGTTTCATTCACCTTAAACAACGAACAAAGTCAGACTGAGAAGGTTTTTTTTTTTTTTAATGAAAACAACCCCCCCAAATCTAGCTTAATTTTGCAAATGTCCTAGGAAGGAAGTATCTGTTACAGACGATGTGTTGTGGCAAATGTTGAGGCCTTTTGCTTCTTTGAACAAAGGCATCAAAATGGCTTTTCTTAGTGACTCACGGAGCGACAGTTCCATCAGTGGTAAAGCACATGCAGAGAGATAATCGGCTAGGTTTGACTTGGGAAGTACGTTACCCAATAGTATTTATTATGAACATCAGTGACAAAAATGTAACAGGCAGCTGCCTCTATTTTCCAAGTCAAGAACGTCAATATTCTTTACAATTGTCCCAGAAAGTGAGCACAGTGGAAGTGCAAAGCACTGGCGACAGTGAGGGTGTCCCCGCACGCGTACCATTCGGGAAAATACTTTCACATGGCCAAGGATCTGCATTGCGAAGCCTGCCCTTGCTGAGTTCTTAGCAACTGATGTAGATGTACATCTCTTTACTCCGGGACTTACCCATCCGACTGACAACTAACCTCAGCCATCCGACTGACAACTAACCTCAGCCCTAAGTTTTGTTTTGTTTTGGCCAGTTCTAGGCGGTGAACTCAGGGCCTGAGCACTGTCCCTGGCTTCTTTTTTGCTCAAGGCTAGCTCTCTGCCACTTGAGCCACAGCGCCACTTCTGGCCATTTTCTGTATATGTGGTGCTGAGGAATCGAACCCAGGGCCTCATGTATACGAGGCAAGCACTCTTGCCACTAGGCCATATCCCCAGCCCCGTCATCCCTAAGTTTGGAAGTACAGTTGTTTTCTCCACCTTACTTCTTTGTCATCTGTAGACTTCTCTTTGGAACAAGGCCAGAAGGCTTGAGGACATATAGGGAAAAAAGGAGAAAGATGGATGTACATAGTGTGTGTGTGTGTGTGTGTGTGTGTGTGTGTGTGTGTGTGTGTGCGTGCACGTGCGCAGACCCCAATCCTGGGGCTTGTATTCAGGGCCTGAGGTCTTAGCTGTTTCACTCAAGTCTGGTGCTTTACCGCTTGAACCATACCTCTACTTCTGACTTTCTGGTGGTCAACTGGAGGGAAGAGCCTCTCGGGATTTTTCTGCCCGGTCTGGCTCTGAATCTTGATCCTCAGATCTCAGCCTCTCGAGCAGCTAGGATTACAGGCGTGAGCCACGAGTGCCCGGCCACAGTGCTTTGTAGAAGAAAAAGAAGGACTCTGAATCCACGAGAGGAGACAAGATTACGTTAAGGGGAACATAGAAACTCCTTTCTGGTTTTTCTCCGGGGTTCGCCTCTCACGGTCCGCAGTGTCTAAGGAGTTGTTACGTTGCATGAATGCTGCACAGTGCATTGTGGGGCCTCACTAAAACTACCGGGATGGCTTTGCCTTGCTGCCCCCATATGTGAAGAGCGACATGAACGAGCTTTGGCTCAAGGAGCATTTCCAGGGTCGTCTCCCTCACCACGCTTAGAGAAGCGGTCACTGGAGTCACGCGCTGCAGTAGGGTGGCATGCGTTCACCAAAAACGCGATTTATGCGAGACTGTTCTGGAACAGTGCTGCTTGCTCCGGCACTCCTGTAGCTTGTAGAGTTAGAACTCAGTGTTGTGGCAACACAGGGACCTTTGTGAATGCTTATTGTTTGACATGGTGGCTCCATTTAGGATGATGGGGTATTTATTGATAAGGAATAGATCATTTAAACGAGGCTTTGAAATGATTCGTATTTAATATCTTCTCTCTTTTCCTTGTGTCCCTACAGAAATTCATGATGAAGGTAAGACATTGGATCATTTCTTTTTCTTTCTCTCTCTCTCTCTCTCTCTCTCTCTATATATATATATATATGTATGCATAAATACATAGTACATTGCACATTATAGCTACACGTATTTAGTTTTCTTTTTGCATTCTTGCCTTTTTCACACTTCAAAGTTAAAAAAAAAAAGACCAAATCTAGCCTTGGATCTTTAAAATGTACTTAAATCACCTTTAGACTTTCTAACATTTGCCACTCTGGGGTCATATTGTACTGTGTTTAGTGTATTTAGCTAACGTTAGGAATTTCTCCCATTACAATAATCTTTTCCATGGGCCTCCGTTAGCGTGCTCACTCCGGGGAGACGTTAGCTCTCATGGCCCTGCACTGTCACGTGACTATAACAGGAGCCCACCCGGTGTATTGCTAGGAATGGAAACAATGGGCTACTTTTCAGTGTTCTAGAAGTGAAAACTTACATTAAGAGGAGAGAGGTAAGAGTCTCTTGAATTTGTCTGCCTGGGCTGGCTTTGAACTAGATCCTCACTCAGAGCTCAGCCTCTTGAGTAGCTAGGAAACTCCATTTATTATTATTTTTTCTTGAGCTTCTGCACGAGCAACAGCAGAGACAGGCATCCATTTGCAGTTAGCCCAGAAATGCCGACTCTGACTCACGAACCAAAGGATGTCGTTCCCAAAGACAGGCACTCCGAGGAGCGTTAGTGCCAATTCGGGGTGGAGACTGGAATCTTGCTTTGTAGAAGGAGTGCCAGAGCGCTCTCGCTGACCCTGGGGTTCCTCAGTGAACTCTGCCACCCCCATCTTTACAGATCTCTGCACCAAGTGCATTCTGGGAATCTCCAGGCTGGACCTCTTCCGTAACCGGAAGGGATTGGGCCGTTTGGATCAACGGCAGAGGGGCGTTTTCCTTCGAAGCCACACATGGACAAAGCCATGGAATAGCTTCCACAATTGTGTTTAATACCAGCTCTTAATTCTCACTACAAAACGCTGTCATTCAGTTGTAAGGAGAGGAAACTGCCCATTAAACTAGATGTGTCACGAGCCAGCATTTTGCCTGGGCCAGTGGTCAACAGCGGGTAAGCAGGAATCCACGTTCACTCTTCACAGATCTTAACAAATGATGGATTTGAAAAGAAGAAGAGGTTTTTCTGTTTTAAATCTCCATTTGCTGTTTTCCCTTTTATCATCTTACACGTCTCTCAGTCCTCTGAACCACGCAGTGCTAGCTGCCTTTTGAGGACACCCAATGCGGTTCCTTGCGCTCCATTCACAGGACAAACAGGGCAAGTAGATGGTGCGGTCACTTCAATCCCAAGTGTCAAATGCCAAAGGCATCTTAATTCATCAGCCTCCGGTTTCTCTTAACGGGGAGGCCAGGAGCCAGTGGCTGATTCTCCAGCTCGCCCCGGAGGGGCTGGGGAGGTTCACGTCTGAATCACGGGCCATGTCATGGGAGAAGCATGCTGAATTGTGTTTGTGTCTCAGCTTTCAGTCCTGCTTTGGTCTTAGAGTTTCGCCCATGCAGAGCTGCCTTGCTGGGCGGCTTAGCTGCGGGCAGATCCCTCCGCTGGCGAGAGAACCTGGTTCTCGTTGGGGCTGACTGCTGAGCTGGGCCTGATCTGTTTCCTCGGGAGACTTGCGGGCTAGACACCACTACACGCGAGCCACCCGGGGCCCAGCGGCCATCTAGACAGAGCTCTGCTGACTTTGTCCAGCAGGTCGAGTTTGCACCGACGCCAGGTTTTGCAGCAGTTGGTGTGATCAATCTGGGTCCTTGTGTGAGATTTGCTTCATAAGGGTGCCCCCCCCCCCAGCCAGGGACCAATCAGACCCCCACGGAGCTGCCCAGCTGTGACCCCATTGGTCATTCTCAGAAGATGGGACAGGTTAAACAGAGATTACCCCCTCCCCCCAAACAAAACAACAACAACAAAAACAACAACCTGGTTGTTTATGAAGCAATGGACTCTTCTATTTCCCAAGCATTACTTACTACGCAGGCTGAGCAAGTCAGAGTCCCAGTGGTGACACCAGGAACCTTCATTTTGGTGTCTTGACCAACATGCTGTGATTTAAGAAGCACTCCTGCATTTCATAGAACATGGTTAGACACCTTCTAATAAGCAGTGGGGAAGCTTAAAAAGGTTTTAGGAAGACTCAGTCGCCGAGGCCATGTTTATTTCTGCGCTTCTTGCGGGTCAGGAGTTTAGCTCGGTGCTTTGATGCAAGGGCGATCAGACCCCCCGGCTCCTGCCCCGTGGAGATTATGATAAGCAAATTGGAAATTCCTCACTGACTTTGAGAGCCCACAGTTCCTTCAGAGCTGTGTTCCAGTTCACGAACCATTTCCAGGACATTCTGTTTTCGCAGTAGCTTTGGACCTCACTCTTTGCTGCTATGCCGAACGTAGCAGGGGAAGGTTCCGTGGACCGTGGGACTCCGGGTTTGGGTGCTCATTTGGACGTGCATCTTCCTCTTCTTTTGTTCACGCAGACGGCCCAGGGTGGCGGCCATCGGACCCTCCTCTACGGACACGCCATACTGCTCCGCCATTCGTACAGCGGCATGGTGAGTGGACCAGCGTCGTCCATGTGGTCACGTGGGCCCGTGGCGGGGGGGGGGGGGGGGAGGACGTGTGGCTCACGTCCATTCAGCCGTGCTGCTCACGAGTGCTGACACACAGTGCTGACACACTGACGTTTCCGCGCTCTCACACCACTCGGGTTCACTGAGATTGTGGTTGTTTCCCGCTTTGTGACGACGTGGGTGTTATTATTCATAACTTGCTTTTGATGGGGTGGTTTTGAAAAGAGAGGGATCGGAGTTAAATAAGAAATGTTTTCCTTCTCTGGCTTTAAGGTATTCGTTCATGAAAGAATGGGAACTTCCCTCTTGAAAATAAGATAAAATGCTTCCCTGTGAGCTCTACTGTCAATTCTACCCATCCAATATCTTTTTTTCTTAACCAAGGGTTCTCTTTCATTTGCAATCATCTCCTTCTTTCATGAGTTACTAGTGGGCTCCTCAGGCAGTTTTCTCCTTTATAACACACACACACACACACACACACACACACACACACACACACGCTATTCATTTCAGTCATGAATACGGATGCAATGATTCAATTTGAAGAGGCCAGGAGGGAAGTTAGAAAGTGTGTAGGCGTGATTTAAGTTATGGTTTAATAATGTAATTTTCATTCCTGTACTATAGACATAGTACATAATAAGTACATAAATAAGTCAGATAAGAAAGTGGTTACCATCTAATGACTATTGAGGAAAGTCTGTAATAAGGCCTGACACCCACTCTATTTTTTTTCTTTTTCTTTGCATGTACGAGGGTTTGAGTGAGGTTTGAACTCAAGGCCTTGAGCTCTTTGCTAGGTTTGCTCACAGCTGGTGTTCTACTACTTGAGCCATGCCTATCGAGTCTGGAGTTTTCTGGTAACTTGGAGATGGAGCCTTCCAAGATTTTTCTTCCCCAGCTGGCTTTGAACTGTGATCCTTCAGGTCTCAGCCTCCTGAGTGGCTAGAATTATAGGCATGAGCCACCAGCACCTGGCTTTAATGCTGGTCAATTACATGAAGCACTGACGATTATTTTCCCAATGAAAAGAATATCAACCCTGAATCAATAATCAATGCCACAAGTTTAAAATGCATAAGCTATTCTTGATAACATTAAAGCCAATAAATAAATAGGAAAACGAGACATTTAATCTGCTATTGCTCTATGATTTTGTTCTGGAATTCTTGTCTGACACAGAAGATACAAAATAAATAAAGTAATACCATTTCAGAGAGTGGGACTTGGGTACAAGACAAAGATATAAAAATTTCAACAAGGCAGTTAAAAATTTAAGTTTCGTGGAAATCTGATTTCAACAGCAAGCCGAAACACACGAGGTGCATAGAATAATACACGTGAACTAGGAAATGGCATAGGCGAGCTAACCTCTGTCTCGGTCTCTCTGTGTATTAGATGGGTTCGAGGCTGGGTTTGGTGTTTAGGTCTGCATTTGGTCTAGCCTGGGCTATTTGTGCTCGGAACCTCTTTAAGCTGGCGTCGGAAGATGCCATCCATTCGCTGAGGACTGCTCAGCGTACTGGTCTAGGTACGTAACGTAGTCGTGAATGAGACCGGCTCCTGGCGGCCGTGGACCGTGTGACACGCGGTGGAATAAGGACAGCGTGCAGAGGTGAGCAGGCAGAGCTGTGTGAACGGTGACCGCGCCTGCTTGCTCCCAAAGACATTCATATGCGCTGATGAGCACTACGAAGACATTCGAAGACATTCATATGCGCTGACGAGCACTACGAAGACATTAATAAGCGCCGCCTTTGGCCTGCCGTGTCTGAGGACTGACTTTGTCTCCACCGGAGACAGGCTTCGTTAAAAAAAAAAAAAAATTCCCCCTAAGCAGTGGTTCAAAGAGATTTAGATTCCACGTGCCAGTTTATGAGTCCGGCGCATCTGGATCATTCCACCCTCGTCCTCCACCTCTCCACCCCCGCCCAGCCCTTCAGCTCACCTGCTGCCGTTTTCCCGTCTACACGTGGGATATAATGATTGTTAGGAAGACCCTGACGTGACTGGAAACCCGTGGTGATCACTGCCAATTCTGCATTTCCTTTCTTTTTAGTATCTGTGCTGCCTGTCGACCTCCCGGTCATCAACGGACAAACTGGCTTTTGACGTGGGCCTGCAGGAGGCCACCACAGGTGAGCGCCCCGCCCCGCGCCCCCCGTGCCTGGTTTGGGGGGGGGTAGCTGTACGGAGGGCACCGGGCAGCCAGACAGGAAGGACATTTAGATGCGTGGTTTTGTACATGCCACACTGGAGTTTGAACTCGGGACCCGGCTGCGATGCTGAGGTCGCCACGTGAGCCACAGATCCATTTGCTGCTTAGACCCTTGCCAGTTCATCGGAGATCAGAGTCTCACGGACTCTGCTGCCCGGGCTGGCTTTGAACTGCAGTCCTCAGGCCTCAGACTCCTGAGTAGTTAGGATTTACACTCGTGAGCTACCAGCGCCTGGCATCATTCACATATTTTTTTTTTGAAGCACACATGTATACATTAGTGTATATTTTTAGAAAAGCAAAATCAGAGAGTGTGAACTTCGTGTTCTTTTTTTTCATTTTTTTTTATTAATTGGACATAAATTTTTTTTACAAGGTGTTGTGCAAAGAGGGTGCAGTTACATAGTAGGGCAGTGTGTACATTTCTTATGATATCTTACGACCTGTTTTTCTATCCCTTGTCTAGGTCAGGTTGACATATATGCAATATACAATGTATCAAGAACATATACAGTATTCACAGACTTGGTCTCTACTGTCTCTCCGTCTCCCTTTGTTAACAGTCATATATCAGGGAGATCATGCCCCTTTGTTTCCTGTGTTCTAGGCTTGTCTCACTCAACATTATTTGTTCGAGTTCTGACCATTTCCCTGCGAATAACAATATTTCACCATTCCTAATCGCTATGTAGTATTCCATTGTGTATAAGTACCATATTTTTTGGATCCATTCGTCTGTGGAGGGGCATCTGGGTTGTTTCCATATTTTGGCTATTGTGAATTGTGCCGCGATAAACATGGAAGTACAAATGCCTTTTTGATATCTTAGGTTTTGCTGTTTAGGATAGATGCCTAGGAGTGGTATGGCTGGGTCATAGGGTAGGTCTATATTGAGCTTTTTGAGAAACCTCCATACTGTTCTCCAAAGTGGTTGTACTAATTTGCACTCCCACCAACAATGGAGAAGGGTTCCTCTTTCCCCGCACCCCCTCCAGCATTTGTTGTTGCCTGAGTTCAGAGTATAGGCCATTCTAACTGGGGTGAGGTGGTATCTCAGGGTTGTTTTTATTTGCATTTCCTTTACTACCAGGGATGTTGAGCATTTCCTCATATGTTTCTTTGCCATTTTTATATCTTCTCTTGTGAAGTCTCTCTTTAGCTCTTTTGCCCATTTCCTAATAGGTTTATTGGGCTTGGAGGGGCTTAGTTTTTTGAGTTCTCTGTAGATGACCGATATCAGGCCTTTGTCTGTTGCTGTGCTGGTAAATATCCTTTCCCATATCGTTGGCTGTCTTTCTATTTTGGTGGCTATGTCCTTAGCTGTGCAGAAACTTTTTAATTTGTAGTAGTCCCATTTGTCGAGTCTTTCTCCTATTTGTTGTGCCCCTGGGACTCTATTCAGGAAGTTCCTTCCTGTGCCTATAAGTTCTAGTGTCTTTCCTACTCTGTCCTTCAGTAGTTTCAAGGATTCAGGTCTGATGTTGAGGTCCTTGATCCATTTTAACTTCGTGTTCTTGGTTCTCTGAAGAATTAGCATCTGCTTTAGGGACAAACGGACTGTGCAGTGTTTTTACAGTCTTTTGTAAGAATGAATGGTTCTTTTTTTCTTTCTTGTTCATCCATGTTTCCCAAGCTACGAAAGCATAGACGGGCAAATAGTGAGCACACTATAAATGCGTGGTTGAAGAACCACCTACCGTTTTTAATGATGTAGGTGAAGGAAGATAAGGAGTTTCATCAGGTGACATGCAAAGGAGACTAAGAAAAGCAGCGCCACAGACACACAATACCAAGTGTGATCAAGGAATGCTATTGGATTGCTCATTTCCTCATCTGTACCAGCTTGGTTTGTGTTGAGGGGCTCTAATACAGTGGCGAGGGGCTGGGAAACCCTGGCGGGCCGAAGCACGTAGCAACTCTACTGTGGTGGAACTGACATTCTGGCCTTGAGGCATTAGGCAAGAAAAAGAAGGAACTTCTGGAAAGTGATAACACTGGGAAAGGGGGTGGGGGGGAAGGACGGAAATCCCCAGAGAGCAGATGAAACGAGGCAACACTGGCAAGGCTAGGGAGCTCTTGCATGCGGGTTTGCCTGGGAGTTGTGGGCAGACCGAAGTGGTTCGCTTGCACTTAACCTCTGAGGTGACAGGATGGAGAAATGAGGAAGAAATGTGACTCAAGCTTTTGCTGGCGTTATAAGAAAGTATTCGACTGAAGGCATAGCCCTGTCTTTTTTTTTTTTTTTAAATTGTACCCTTCTGTAGTAAGATTCTGATATTTTATGCAGATTCACAGAAATGAGTGATTTTAAAATAACACAGTGGGGCAAACAACGGGAACAGGATAGTTGGATTTTCCATCATTACCCTGCAGGGGGAAAGCCCCTAAAATGTCACAACCCATTCTGAGGGACTCTCAGAATGTCTTCAACCCTCAGCCCGCGGGATTCCTTTTGCCCGGAGGGTCACATCCCCGAAGGGTTGTACCCATGGAATCATTGTCAAAGCAAATCGATCTGGAGTTAAAGAAACACTCGCGTGTGCGACTCTGTCTCCCGTGACTCCGCAGGCGAGGCGTGCTGGTGGACCATACACCCAGCCTCCAAGCAGCGGTCGGAAGGAGAGAAAGTCCGGGTGGGAGATGACCTCATCTTGGTCAGCGTGTCCTCGGAGAGGTACTTGGTAAGTGTGGCCAGCACCGCCGAGGTGCTGCTGTCTGTGAGGGGCCGGGCGGTGAAAGGATCCTTCCAAGCTTCATCCTGCACGCGATCGGGGCTCTGCCTGGAGGCGAGCGGGCTTGCGTAGGCAGAGTGGCACGGTGGCTTTGCGGGCCCGAGGGCCGGCGCCCTCCGGACCTGGGATTCCCTTCCCGATCGAGTGGGAATCGCGCTGTCTTTACTCTGAGTCCGCCGGGCGGCTCCGTTCCTGGCACTGGTGATGGAAGATCTCCTGTCGAAGGGAACCGGTGTGTCACGTGAGAGACTCTGGTCACGCAGAGGAAATCTCCAGGCTTGTCAACGAGGACATTGCGTTCTTCCACGGGGTGGGGGTGGGGGGGCGGCCGGGGGGAGATGCGCCAAGATGTGAGCGCTGGCCGTCCAGTGTGCGTTTCGGTGCTTGTGGCGGGGGAACCGGGGTTTTCATGGAACACACCTAGCCAGGGATAGTTTCGCCCGGGAACCGTGCGGTGCCGTGTTCACAAAAGGTCAACATCTGTGCAAGAAAAGCTGCTCCTCGTCCTTGACGGGGAGGAAGTAATCACACGCGTGGCGTGGGGGGGGCATTGTAGGTTGTCCTGCGTGCCCAGTGGGAAGTCCCGGGTGGATGTTGACGGAAACAGAACCAGAAACAGTGTGTGCCGCAGGGCGCTCACTCTGGGTCCTAGAAAGGGGGTCGCCAGGATGGGGGGGTTCACCAAACCAGGGTGTTCTTAGCGTGCAGCCGGTCAGGGCGAGCCTCGGTGCCGGGGAAGAAATCGCGTGGTTCTCTCCCTCTGCGCCAGGAGGCGGTGGGGGCCCCCGAGGGCGACAGCAGAGTCACACTCGAGGGGGGGGGGGGTCGGGCGTAAGGCAGCTCTGGGGGGGCCCGGGGCGTTTCCCGGCTTCTGTCTCCCGGCCCGGGCCGGTGTGGTGACAGCCACCATGCAGGCTGAGAGCACAGGCTCGTGGGTGACCGGTAGGATGAGCGTGTAGGAAGCCCCCCTGAACTCCCACCTTGAGATCTGGGGGGGCTGTAGCACCCTCATGTTATAGGCAGCTCAGTAGGGATCCCTCTTCTGGCCGGGATGTCTGATGGCGGTCCGGAAGGCGCGTGGATGGCTGTCTTCGCGCGTGGGGTGGGCCTTTGGGGCCGTGCCGGGGCGGGCGTGTGTGTGTGTGGGGAGGGTGCGGGGGGGGGGGGGTCCTCACCGGCCACGCCCGCCTCGCCCGCCCGCAGCACCTGTCCTACGGCACCGGCAGCCTGCACGTGGACGCGGCCTTCCAGCAGACCCTGTGGAACGTGGCCCCCATCAGCTCGGGGAGCGAGGCCGCCCAAGGTGAGAGAGCCCGCGCCCTCCCCCGCCGCCCCCCCGCCCCCCTCCCCCCTCCCCGTGCCCCGGCCCGGCCCCCCCCGGCGTGGCCCGCGGTGACTTTGGTCCTTGCAGGGTACCTGATCGGCGGCGACGTCCTCCGGCTGCTCCACGGCCACATGGACGAGTGCCTCACCGTCCCGTCGGGGGAGCACGGAGAAGAGCAGAGGAGGTGGGTGCGCGCCCCGCCTGGGGGCCGCGAACGCGGCGCACGCGCGCGCGCTTCCTCGGCTGGGGGCGTCACTCCCCGCGCATGCGCTCTCCCCCCGCGGCCTGGGGGCGGAGCCGGGCGTGGCGGTGAGAGGCGGGCGGCCTGGGGGCGGAGCCGGGGCGTGGCGGTGAGTGGCGGGCGGCCTGGGGGCGGAGCCGGGGCGTGGCGGTGAGTGGCGGGCGGCCTGGGGGCGGAGCCGGGGCGTGGCGGTGAGTGGCGGGCGGCCTGGGGGCGGAGCCGGGGCGTGGCGGTGAGTGGCGGGCGGCCTGGGGGCGGAGCCGGGGCGTGGCGGTGAGTGGCGGGCGGCCTGGGGGCGGAGCCGGGGCGTGGCGGTGAGTGGCGGGCGGCCTGGGGGCGGAGCCGGGCGTGGCGGTGAGTGGCGGGCGACGGGCCCGTTCCAGCGGCCGCTCTCCTGGGCTTGGACTCGGGGCCTGAGCGCCGTCCCTGGGATGCAGAGGTGCTGGTTTCGTGGACTGCGGGCTGGGAGAGGGCGGGGTGTCTGGGTGGGTCTGGGGGGGTCCGGGCCTCCCGACAGGGTCTCAAGGCACTGGTGGCAGTGGGAGGAATCTGTCCGCGTCCCCTCTTACCGCAAGTCCACGCGGTGAAACGAGATTCAAGTGGATGGCGGACCCTGGCTTGAGGGAGAGAATGAGTCAGGAATGGACAGCCCGGAGGCTCGTCAAGGATTGCTTTGAAAAGAAGAATTCTGCGTGCCTGGGTTGCACGTTGGGATCCAGTGACCATTTGCACAAAAAAAGTGATAGCACTTTGTTATTTCTGATCTCGTTGATGCCGGGATCTAGGCTTCGTTGTTTATTTTGGTGCCAGTCCTGGGCCTAGAACTCAGCATGTGAGTGTGTCTGTCGCTGGGCTTTTTTGCTCGTTGGACCACTACCACTAGAGCCCACGTTCTACTTCCAGCTTTATTTTAATTTAATTTTATGTTTTGGTTGTTAAGAGATTAGAGATAAGAGTCTTTCCTGGCCTGGCTGGCTTTGAACCTAATCCTTACATCTCAGCCTCTTGAGTAGCTAGGACTACAGGGAAGAGCCACTGTGCCTGGCTGACATAGACTTTTAAACGTCTTGCTCTTTTCTCACTCGAAACCATGACCTGTGCCTCAAGGAAAGGCAGAAGCAAAAGGCCACCGGGCCTTCAGGCAATGGGTCTTCCTTTAGGGTCAGCCTGTTGGTGGTAGGGATGTATTAAGATGACCTCTAACATATGAAAGGAAGCCAAGATACCTTAAAAACGTACACACACACACATCTGAAAAGTAGAGGTTCCAGGGAAATAAAGTTTCTTTTACCTCAAACTCTGCTGGAATTTTGTCCTGGCTGTACCCATGACTTATATCCTGTGATGAAAGCAGAAGAATCAGTATCAGCTCAGCTCTGTGGTCTGAAGGAGAGGAGGTGATTAAGTGGATGGCCAACGGTGGTGTTTCCTTGTGAGATACGTCGGCATCCTCTGCTCCTCGGTGCTCTGGTCCCTCGGTGCGTTGATCGACCGTCTCCGCCTGAGTGAGTCCACTGACAGGTGTGGACCATGCGTAACTATAATTGTTGTTATGGAAACTGTTCCTCGGAGACAAGCTCGATCACTTCAGATATTAATAGGTCCATCTGAACTTCCACAGTGGGGTGTGTATGCCCGGGAGGCTGCCACCTCTTCGTCCTTGCGAAGAATGTCAGACAGGCTCTTGCAATGCACTTGGGTAGACGTGATTGGAGAAAGGGTAGATATTATCCCCTCCCTCCCTGCCCCATCTGTGAGATGATTCTGGCTGAATGCTGACACACCTGTGGCGTCAAACATCGTTGTTATTTTAAGATAATTAAGAGGTTTTCCCCCCCCCCCCCCAAGAGGAGGTTTAAGTAAGAAACTTCGGAGTACTGTGTCTAGCAGCAGAGAAAGATGGTTAGGAATTTATCAGGTGCAACGTGGCATTTTAAAACATATACTCTTAGCCAGGTCTGGTGGTTCATGCCTGCAATCGCTACTCCAGCAGCAGAAACAGGACGGTGCTGGATTCCAAGGCAGCCTGGATCGTACAACTAGATCTTAGTGCAAACACACACAAAGCGAACCTCTATTCCAGATGCTTCTGATTATAAAGTTTTTTATTCTCTCATGCAGGATGTTCTGTATGGGGGGAATATTTTCTGTTTAGAATTTTTGTCTCTCAGCAGATTTCACTATTTCTACCCACAATTTTACAGGGATATAAGAGAATGTCCACAAGGGTGTTTCTTTCTGTGCATGAATACCCTTATTCGTAGATTACACATGCACCGTCTGAATCAAGTGTATGATACTGTTAAGTTAAAACATTTCAGTCTACTTAATTTTGGTGATACTGGGAATTGAACCCACGGCTTCACACCTGCTAGGCTGACACTTGACGCTGAGCTAGCCCAAGCAACCTAATACATGTTGAAAGGGATAAGAGCGGGGCATAATCTGATTGCTATCTCTGATCTGGAGATCAGTGTTAGATAGTCATTGTTTATAACACTACATTTTTATGTTAAAACATATTGACATAGAGTATGTACAGCTCTGTTCACTTAAAGGCTGTGCAGGTTATAGACAGGCACCTGTGTCCTAGCTCAGGAAGATTGCATTCTAGTTGAGATGTGTGACAATAAAAACGTGTGTGTGTGTGTGTGTGTGTGTGTGTGTGCTTAGTAACACCCAAATTTCCATGTACGCAGAGGTAAAATGAATTAGATAAGAGCAATGGAGAGGAAAAAAAGCAAAGAAGTGATTGGAGTGAGTGTGTGTGTGTGAGTGTGTGTGTATGTGTGTGTGTGTGTGAGAGAGAGAGGGAGAGACAGACAGACAGACAGAGACAGAGACAGAATGAACTTGTCCCCCTCACCTCACCAGGCGGTGTTCTTGGCACGGATGGGCTCTGTCTCTTTCGTCTCAAGGACAGGGTAATTAAGTCCTCCTTCCTGCCACTATGTGGGAATAAAAGCCACGGTTCCTTCTAGAATGTGACTTAGCAGGCAGAAGCCGGCTGTCGGTCTGCTTGACCATCTTTTTAGCCCCTGCCCCTCTCCATACCGCGAGGACCTCAGGAGCTGGGACTGTACACAGTCGCCAAGTCGCGAGACGGGCTTGGTGCCATGATGGACTCGCCGTTTCTCAGTGTGGGGTAGACAGAGACACGGTTTGTGCTCCCACCCACGAGGGGCCACGGAGGCCTCTCCCAGACCAGGCGTCACCCTCGGCCACTGCCCGAGGAAGCTTTCGGAGCAGCTCTGATGCGCTCTGCCCTCCCCTTTGTCATAGACGGGCACGGCCTGTCCGGGTTCTTTATCTTTGCAAGTGAACGTCCAGGTTTTGAAGTCACCTTCGCTCGTCTTCCAAGACTCACGGATGGGCTCCGTGTGGCTCCGTTTCTGGGCCATCTGCTCGCTCCCATCGATCTGTTTGTCTGTTCCCTTGCCTGCACCGCACGCTCTTCATTAGTGTAGATCCGTAAGGAGCAGTGTTTCCCTCGGTTATGAGTCCCGAGGTCAGCTAGCGTGAGCTCTTCGAGGCGGCTTCTTCTTCAGCGTGGGGCCTGCTGGGCCTCACGCCTGCCCCCACGGAAACTTGACCGTCTTCGGTTCACGTACACCGAAGAATTGCAGGATTTGGACTGATGTTGCTCTAAAAGCACAAGCCAAGCGCGTTAGCGTGTCCATCGCGCCTTCCACGCACGTGGGACCTCCCTCCGTTTGTTTACCTCGTTTTTAAAATTTTCTTTCCCTGGAGTTTTATATTGTCCATCATGTAGATCTTGTACATGCTTTTTGTTAGACTTAGGTTTGATTTTTGGTGCTGAGGTAGATGGTTAATCCTAATGACTTGTTATTTATCGCGGAAGTTGGAAAGCATTTGACTTTTCTACAGTGAAGATATCAGATAATGGACAGTTGGTTTTAGGAGTTTGGCATGATCCTGTGATCTTTTTCTTTAGCCTAACGGATGTGTGCTGGATTGCGTTACGGTGCAGTGATACTTTTGGTTACCTACTTCCTGTGCTCAAGAGTAGCACTTCACGGCGGTTCATTTTGGTCCTGAAATAAAAAATAGTAGCGATTGCTACTAGTTAGATACGTAATCACGTAGCTTACTTAAAAGAAAAAAAAAAACAACTCCTGGTGATTTTTCAAAGGAGATGGGATTTTTTTTTGGTAGTGTATGACAATTCACTGAAAATCATGTTGAAAAAAAAAAAGATTCCTATTCCTAGTGTTATTTTATTGCCCAGGCTGATCCCAAAGCACAAACCTCCAGCTCTCCACCTCCAGAGTAGCGAGGATAGCAGGTGACTCAGCCTTGCGACTCCTTGCCCTCCCCTCCCACGGTGACGTCACGACCGTGAGTGACGTCATCGGGAGGAGATGTCCCGCGAACAGCTCACCCCTGGCGTGTGCAGGGGGCTCTCCACGCTGTCCGTATTGCCAAACTAATAATGTGTTTCATGATACGATTCTGTACTTAGAGGCCTTTAATTGGAATTGTGTACCCTGTAAAATTTCATGGTGCTGTCAGCCCGGGAGGAGTGTGTAAAGGATTTGTGCTTTTATTAGTATGCTAATGTAGTCTTCTCTGGGCCTCAGATTTTTCAAGATGAACTCTCCTAGCTGTCAGAATGCCTGCTTTTTTACTGAGAAAACAAGTGTCTCTACAATCGAGATAAGACCTGGACTGCATTTCAGAGCCCGTTTCTAAAATAGCTAACTCCTTTTATCTCGTTGGACCCTATGATGAAAGCTCTGCGAAGCTGAATTCATGATGCAACAAGAAGAATTTGTATTGTAGGAAAATAGCCTTAGACAACCTCTTCAGGGAATTTTAGGTGGTGTGCCCAAAGTTTGAGTTCCTTAACGTGGTGTGTCGTGTTAGAGCAAAGCACGTCATACGGAAGTGACTTACAGCCCGGAGGGTGTTGTTTCTCATTTAGTGAAAATGTGGTAACTTTGACTTTTTCTGATTTATGAATTGGATTTAAAAAAAAACAAAACAGAACAGGTTTGGGTTAAAATAATATTGATGTATTGATGTCCAGTTGTCTTCTTTTCCCCAATAGTTGTAACACTGTTTTGGCACACTGCAAAACGGTCAACTTTTTTAAAGAAATTATTTACTTTTTAGTTAATTGTTGGTGGCGGTGGTGTTTGTCTTTGCTTTGAGTTTTTTTTTTTCTTCTGAGAGGGTAAAAGGGGATACTTAAGAGGAGGGAGAAAGGGTGGACAAATGCAATCATACTATTATACTATTCAGTATGCACCGTGTAGAAAATGGCCTATGTAACTTGTGGGCAGGGATGGGAAGGGAGAATGGGAAGGAAGGAACCTGTGACTTGTCAAGAAGAAATGTACTCCTTGCTTGACTGATGAAATGGCAGCTCCTTCGTACCACACTTACTAACCACAAAACTGTGTTGCTGAGTCTGCATTGCGCAGGGAGCTGCACCTGTGTTCACCTGTGAAGCTCAGAACTTGGACCCTCTTTGTTTCAACAGAACTGTTCACTATGAAGGTGGCGCTGTCTCTGTTCACGCTCGCTCCCTTTGGAGACTGGAGACGCTAAGGGTTGCGTAAGTAGAACCTCTGAGTCCAGCCTGGGGCTCCCAGGGAACGGGGTGCTCTGTGCCCTGGGCCTTGGGGTCCCCACAGCTCCGTCCTGCTAACAGCCCCAGCACAGGAGCAAAGATACAGCGTGATGGAGGAAGAGTTTCCCTCTTCTCTCTCCCCTCCCTCACTGGCCTACTTCATGCATCTTGATTTGCATATTCACGTTACAGCCATCTTGATTTGCATATCCACGTTACAGCCAGGCAGACCTGAGAAACTTAGCGTAATGTCCTTTGGAATGAAATGCTTTGGAGCAGCATCTCATCCCAACTCTATTCCCAGAGCCAGGAGGGTTTGGAGGCGGGGCTAGTGGTCTGCCGGCTTGTTGCTCATGTCCAGTCGTAAATACTCTGAATTTAACCTCCTTAAAGGTGCGTGCGAACCAGAGGTAACCTGAACCCCAGAGATTAAAAAAAATGCTCTCTACTTACAAATAGCTTAATAGGAGAGCAAGAAATATGAGTTGTAATAAAAGTCATGACGTATTCATTACAGCGACAAGGATTTATATACACACACATTTATGCGTACATATTTCTGGGAAGTTCAAGGGCTGTATGAAGAGTGCCCTTTCAGATCCTCTAAGTAAATGCTTTTAAATAAATAAAATGTTTACTTTGGCATGTATGCCCATCCTAGCTGATTAATTGGAGATAAGAATCCCACGGACTTTCTTGCCCAGGCTGGCTTTGAACTGTGACCCTCAGATCTCAGCCTCCTGAGTAGCTAGGATTACGGGTAGGAGCTACCACTGCCCAGCAAGAAAATGATTTTGACAGGCATAGTTTTAAATGGAATGAAATTATCAGTTAGATTTCTTTAAATAACTGGGAAGTTACTTCGATAGGATTAGATACTCTTTGGTTGGGGAGAGGGACTGTCTTGCTACCTTTACAGATGTGTGTGTGTGTGTGTGTGTGAGAGAGAGAGAGAGAGAGAGAGAGAGAGACAGAGAGAGAGACAGAGAGAGGTGGGAAGGATGGAGTAAGGGAGGGAGGGAGAGAGAGAGAGACAGAGACGGAGAGAGAGATCATGTCCTATCTAATGATGAGTAAAATGACTTTGTGATCGTCATTTGGTTTGGGTGAGAGCATTCCATAGAGTAATTCTGGAAAAACTTTCCCATCCTTGAAGATGGTTGAGGTAGACATAGACTGTTGTCAGCATCAGTTTAATTAGGTCCATGGAGATTAACTTCTCCTCCACTAAGGGGTTGCCTATTTAAAATAAAATGCTTTCACCTTTCCTATCAGGGTATCCTATTGGTAATAAGAATATGCCCCAGTCCATTGACTTACAAATGCTTGAACACCATTTTCTTTAACACTCAGGATGGAAAGCCTCCCCTCCTCTTATTTCCTTTAACTCTCTCCTGACAGAATTTCACCCCGAGGTGTGGCATGTCTGACTAGCATGCTTTTCTTTCTTTCTTTCTTTCTTTTTCTTGCTCCTATTATCCTTAGCCACAGAATGTTTTATCTACATTTTTTACATTTTCTTTCCGTTACGTTCTAGATTAGCCAGGTGTTGGTGGCTCACGCCTGTCATCCTAGCTATTCAGGAGGCTGAGATCTGAGCATTTCCATCTCGGTTCAAAGCCATCCCGGGCAGGAAAGCCCTTGAGACTCCAGTTACCAAAAAAGCCAGAAGTGGAGCTGTGGCTCAAGTGGTAGAGCGTCAGCCTTGAGCCGACAAGCTCCAGGACAGCACCAAGGCCCTGAGTTCAAGCCTCACGATTGGCCCCAAACAAACAAAACGACCACAGAAAGTTCTAGATTCATAACACCGATTCATAAAGCAATGAACTTAGGTTTCCTCGATGCCTAAGGTGGGATGCACGTCACTGTTAAGCCTGTAGATGACTATCGAGCTTACTGGGGCCATGTTGCCAGGCACGCAGTGACGCTGCCACTGCCTTCCGCCAGGTGGAGCGGGAGCCACATCCGCTGGGGCCAGCCCTTCCGCCTGCGCCACGTCACCACCGGCAAGTACCTGAGCCTCCTGGAAGACAAGAACCTGCTGCTCATGGACAAAGAGAAGGCGGACGTGAAATCAACAGCCTTTACCTTCCGGTCTTCCAAGGTAAGACGCCGTCTGTTCTCTCAGGTCTCCGCATCCTTCTCCTCCATCCGAGGAAAATCACCTCCACAGACCGCAAGGACCTGCCCAGAGATCTTACTGGGTTTATTAGCTCTTCAGTCTTACACACCATCCATCTGTCCGTTCATCCATCTGTCCGTTCATCCGTCCGTCCACCCATCTCTTAGAGAGGTGAAACCGTATGGACTTTTTATGAAGTTTGACTTTGATTTGTATTTCTGAGAGTAGTTTATATTTGGCTCTAGTTACCTTTTGAATCTTACCTAGGGCTTTCCCACTTTTTTTGTGTGATTTATTTATTTGGTTATTTTCTTTTGTGCAAGTATTGGGGCTTGAACTCAGGGCCTGGGCGTCAATGGCGCTTCTTTTATGCGTGAGTGACAGGAAGTGATAGGAAATGAAGGTAAGAAAGAACCTGACTGGGCTGGAAGTTTCTTTCCTCATGGCATTTTGGCAGTTATTACCTAATTCAGGGTCAGAGTAACTCTTAGAACGCAGTCACCAGGAGATTTCATCATTGAAATTTCTCATCACCAGAGTGATGTCAGCCCTTGCCACCAAAAGCAAGACATGCATCATTATATAGCGTGCGACTTCTCAAAATGTAATCTGCGAGCTCCTAAATAATTAGACTACAAACTGATTCTTTTTGGATAAAAGAATAACATGTTTTATAGAGGCTCATTGTTTTCTTTTGAAGAGATAATTCTATGGCTATATTTTCCCCTAGAATGCAATTCTCCTATTGACAGACTTGGTATAAGTAGATTGGTAGTTTACCTCATTTGATACCATGAAATTGGAATGGTTTATTGTCTGTTTTATTGCAGATTCTTAGAACGAGGCTCCAAGTTATTTGCATAATAGTTAATTCAACCTAATTGATAATTGTGTATTTTCTTAAAGGATCTTCACCTTTCTGTATTGAGAATTTTAACTCACTTTGACTTTAAGAAGGGTTTCTAATCACTTTTAGAGTCATCAACCATTAGGACAAAATGAAAAGGACATGAAAAATCTGATATATTGTAGGGTTTTTTCCCCCCTTAATCATTTCTTTTTTTATATATAGCACGAACATTTCACTTTAACGTAAAAAAGATTTGCATAGCTGCAGTTAATTTCAGACAACAAATGGCAATGACATAAGAGAAAGATAAGGTAGTTTGAAGAAGGAAAGCTAATCAAGGAAGAAGAGAATAAGAAGCCATAGCCAGGCGGTGCATGGCATTTTCTGTGCCGTGGTTTCTAAGGGGAACTTGACTCCCTTTCAGAATGAAAACATCTACCATTTAAGTTGGAAACTGCAGTAGCAGAAATTGAATTAAAAAGAAATAACCATTAGCAATACATCATCATGTTCCAAGCCATCAGGGCTTATTTGTGTGCCAATTGAATCCCAGGCTCCATGCTAAACACTTCCAGTGTCATTTAGATCATGTTTTTCTGATCCCATTACGAGCATCATCTCATTTCTTTTTGATTGGTCATTGAGGTGCTTTTGCTAGTTTTATTTATCCACGAGAAAACCGAGACCTAAGATTTCTAATCCACTTGTTAGTGTCCTAGAGGTAATAAGTAGCAAAGATTGTCTTGCAAAATGAATGTTTTGGAACGCGCGTCTATCCTGTTCACCATTACCAATGAGAAAATAAAATAACACTGAGCTTCAATGACTTAATGTTAAGATCTCTGATTTCATGTTTGCCCTTAAGTAAAATAAGACCTTTATGTTGGGGCCAAAATAATGTTCTACGCGTGTGAATAATTCAAGAATATGTTATTTCTCTTGATAAGTTTCCTGGTTTGGTTTATCAGTGGAGGTTGATTTAGAACAGTCGACTACTTGACCCTTGTTATTTTAGTGGAATTCTGAGGGCTGAATTTTAACGTTTACAGCAAGGCTACCTCCTGTTGATAGAAGCCAGGGTTGTTGTTGTTGGTGGTGGTGGTGGTTTGTTTTTCAAATTTGACCCTTTGCGGTGTCTTTTCCCGCTTAGGAAAAATTAGATGTTGGAGTGAGAAAAGAAGTAGACGGCATGGGGACGTCCGAGATCAAGTACGGAGACTCGGTCTGCTACATCCAGCACGTGGATACGGGCCTGTGGCTCACCTACCAGGCCGTGGATGCGAAATCCGCCAGGATGGGGTCTGGGCAGCGCAAGGTAATGGCGCAGCACCCGAAGGCCTAGCGAGCCCCACCAGCTCGGCCCCACCAGCTCAAGGTCATAGGTTGAGTGCTCAAGGTCACCTCCCTCTGAAGGTGTGCTGTCTATTGTATCCAGCAGGCCACGTGGCACGCCAGTGCATTCATTCAGCCCCATCCGCCCCGTTTTGTTCCAGTGGGGGAAGTGAGCTCTTCCGTCATCTGAAACCCTCAGCCCTTTCAGTGAATCCCTTGAAAAACAATAAATCCCACCGTAACAGACGCTGCAGTTTTACACTCAAACCATTGCCCGGATGCTGGAGTAGGTCCCATGGGCTCGTGTACATTGATATTCACTGCAGAAGACACTCCCTGGCGGGTGCTAGTTTAGTGGACCTGATTCCTTCTTCCGTCCTGGGTCCTGGCTGCTGCTGTGTCCTTCGCCGACCTCACCCGTGAGCCCCCACTCTTGGGTGGTGTCGTGGGGCCCTTCCCGTCCTTCCTCCATTCTCCTGTTCTTCTCAGTTGCTAGGCTAGGCGTGCACGCCCAGTTTCCCCAGTGCGCCACTTTACACGAATGTTCCGTTCCTCAAGAAAGCCGTGGCTCTGCCCTGCCTGTGCTCTTTATGTCGGCCTGTCATGGGGCTCGAACTTGGGGCCCGGCACTGTCCTCGAGCTCTCTTTGTTCAAGGCTGGTGCTCTACTACTTAAAGCCACCGTGCGACTTCCTGTTTTCTGGTAGTTAATGGGAAGTAAGAGCCTCGTGGCCTTTTCCTGCCAGAGCCGGCATGGAGCTGCTCTTCTCAGACCTCAGCCTCCCGAGTAGCTAGGATTACAAGCCACCAGCGCCTGTGATTTGCACAGAAGTGTTTTAATGTTTGGAGTATCCGTTGAAGCCTTTTTGTCTACCTAATTTCCACCCATCATTCAGAGGTTAAATGTAAAAGACCAAGTTGGAAGTCATTCAGATCTCAGTGACTCTACCACCCGCTTTCTGTGTTCCTATAACATACGTATCCACACCTAGCTCGTGACATGTTACAGACCCTCCTGTACTATTTTATTTACTAGGCTACAAGTCTTTCTGTCTCTCCTGATCTGTGAGTTTCCTGAGGCAGTACATGGTGATAGACAGATGGGTCATATTTTTATGCATGACATGCCGCACAGCGCGCGGAACTGAAGGATGAGGCACTTTGGGTAAGGCGGGCTTTAACGAGGCGGAAGGTTTTGTTTTCCATGTCCTTTTCGTTTGCTGTGTAGCTCATTCGGGACTCTGGGATCTGTGGAGAGTGGCGGGCGCTGGCTGTAGGAAGGTCGGGCTTGGTGTGGATCGTGTTGGGCTCCAGCACATCCCTATGGGAAGGCTGTTATTGTCACTGTTACACTCGCTCCTGGTCATGTCCCAGGGGACAGAGTTACTTGTTCCCAGGGCCGAGGGGTGAGGTGTATAGACACTGACATGCAAACGCTTAGCTGTAGACTTGGTGATGGTGGTGGAGGTGTTGATGGCGGAGCTGTGGGTGATCGGCTGATCTAGGAGAAGCATCATCGGCAGATGAAGAGCTCTGGTAGGGGCAGGAAGCAGAGGAGAGACAGGTGTGGGGTCCTGGCTCGCCCACTCTCCGCTGCTAGCCGTCTCCCCGTCTCCGTTTCCCTGACACCACCTGCTTCCGGGCCGCTCTAGCCACGGCCCACCGGTGTGGGGGCTTCCCGAGGCTTCCCGTGCGGGCGCGTGGCCAAGTCTGCCGGTTTCTTTGTCGGGAGCGTGTGGGTTCCTCTTTCCCGTGCCTGGCCTCTTGCTTCGGAGTAATTTTCGCTGCCCTTTTCTTCTTTGAACCCCTTTGATGTGTTTGAAGTTCTCATTTTCTTCTATATCCTTCTTAGAAAATGTCACCCGGCTTTCCTTTCTATTTCAGGTGGCCTTTTTTCTCTCGTGGCAAATTTTTACTCCTTTCTGGGATAAAAGATATAAACTCCTGCATCTTAGTGACAAACTGGAATGGCTTTTATGGCTGGTCTCCTACGACTCCCATTTTACTTAGCTTTTCAAAATGATCAACAGTGATTTCTGGATTTTATTAATGAAGGGAGAAAAGAAATTATGTTCTGATCTCTCTTAACCTGACACCAAAGTGAATGTTATCAGACATCCAGTGATTGAAGAATCCTGGCTTGACCAGAGTGTGTTATTTTTGCAAGGTCCTGTTTGACTTAATTTATTAATATTTTATGTATAGTTGTGTATATTCATAAAGGAAATTAGCTTTATGAGGAGTTAAATTTAAATTTCATGCAGTTTTCCCATGTCATGGAAATATCATTCTCCTTTGGCCTTTATTCAGTTATTTAAAGATATTTAAATTATTCCTTTCTCATGGGCTTCATAAAAGCACATGCTAATCCATAATTTCCTAAACCCCGGTCCAGCCCAGGCTACCCTCAGGAATGCTTATTCCTGGTGGCGTAGCAGATTTCACCTCTGCAGGTGAGTCCTATAGTCTCTAAAGTAGCGAATCTTAAATGATCTTTCCAATATTTTCTGAAGAAACGTTTCTGGTTACTATTCCTACTCTAAGACATTGTTCTCATTTTCCTCCTCGTTCCTTGATGGAAATGTTGTCTCTCTTTCTCTTGCTGTTCAGGTTGTTCTGAAGGTCTTGTTCTCCTGAGACCCCTGACTCTGCCTCCTGAGCAGCCAGGGCGTAGGCGTGGGCTGTGTGTCCTGCTACATGGATGATTCTGTCTGCTTCTCTATGAATCCATCCTCTTCTTCTCCATCGCCCCTTCTTTTTTCTTTTCTTTTGTTTTTGCCAGTCCTGGGCCTTGGACTCAGGGCCTGAGCACTGTCCCTGGCTTCTTTTTGCTCAAGGCTAGCACTCTGCCACTTGAGCCACAGCGCCACTTCTGGCCGTTTTCTATCTATGTGGTGCTGGGGAATCGAACCCAGGGCTTCATGTATACGAGGCAAGCACTCTTGCCACTAGGCCGTATCCCCAGCCCTCGATGGCCCCTTCTTGCTTGTTGGCTGCATTTGTTTTTTGCCCCCGTGTTGTACACAGTATTCTGTCATCGTCATTAATCCCCTTCCTCGGTGCTTTCTGCTTCCGACTTTATTTTCAGCCTGCCTCGTGAGAGGTGGATCTATTTGTCTTTTTGTAGAGTAGAATTTGGGGTTCATTCATCCTTTCTAGGATTTGAGTTCTTATGTGTGGATTTGTCTTTCTATCTTCATTAATTCTGCTTCCCCCTGTATTTGGTGTCGTTTTCTCAAGGAGTAATGTGTTCCTGCGTTTCAGCTGCGTCTTTATTGCTGAGTGCAGGCAAGGGCTAATCTGGGAGCACCTGTGCGTATCTGTGGCTCACTGATGATGGGTTTAGGGTTCCTTCGTGCTTGCCTTCTAGACAGCGTATGATTTTAGTCTTTCTGCTCGATTAGGTGTGCCGTGTGTTCTCGCTCTGAGTGCTGCAGAAGGCAGCCAGGTACACAGAGGCACTTGCGGTGTGCTACTTGCACACAGCACATAGTTCAGAAATGGAAAGTCTAGCGGAAGAACTGATAGTATGCATACAGGCTTCACATTCAGATGCGCCGGTGGCTCGCGCGTGTCATCCTGACGACTAAGAAGGCTGAGATCTGAGGGTCAGGGATCAAAGCCGGACTGGGAAGAAAGTCTGTGAGACTCTTAGCCCCAGTGAACTATCAGAAAACCAGCCGTGGCTCAAAGTGGCAGAGAGCGCGCGCACAAAGAGCTCGGCGACAAGTGGTCAGGCCCTAAGTTCAAGTCCTACCGCGGACACACACAAACCCATTTAGATGCCTTTGAAGTGGTGTATATACCTTCGTGGCTCGTTAGTCTGCTGCACGCCTTCATACGGAGAGCGTTACAATGTAATGTGAAGTGCCCGTTTCCTTTGGGGTTTGTTCCTAGCATAAGCTGGGGGGGAGGTGGTGTCTAAAGAGGCCCTGCTGTTGGTTTTACCCCATTTCCTGCCTCGACGTCTCATCCTCCGGAGCAATAACCCGTTATTTAATGTGAACCCCGCAGCGTCGTGGCGTCGCCTCGCTGTCGGCCGTGTCTACCGCAGCGTCTCGGCGTTTTGAGACCGCGCCGCCGCCGTCCCTCTGGTTGGGGAGGGAGCCGGACGGCGGCCGTGCTTTCCCCCTCTTCCAGGCCATTATGCACCACGAAGGACACATGGACGACGGCTTGAATCTCTCCAGATCTCAGCACGAGGAGTCGCGCACGGCCCGCGTCATCCGCAGCACCGTCTTCCTCTTCAACAGATTCATAAGGTGACTTTTGTGCGATGCTTGTTTGATTCTTTTTTTTTTTTTTCTTCCTAGATTTATAAGTAGATAGTTCCTAACGTTTGCTATGATCATCAACGTGCAATGGTGGGTCAGCAGAATACAATCGAAAGTGCTCCTTAAGAGAATTAAAAAAAAAATAAATCCCTGAGCTGTCACTCAGGGCCTGTCAGTCTTGGTTGGTTTGCTTGCTCATAGCCGGCGCTCCACCGCCTGAGCCGTGCCTCCAGTCCAGCGTTTTGATGGTTGAGTGGAGGTGGAGTCCCGTAGACTTTTCTGCCTAGGCTGGCTTCGCCTCAGGACCCTCCTCCAGGAGGATGACAGTCACGGCCACCTGTACCCAGTCTTATCTATCTATCTATCTATCTATCTATCTATCTATCTATCATCTATCTATCTATCATCTATCTATCTATCCATCCATCATCCATCTATCTATCTATCTATCTATCTATCATCTATCTATCTATCATCTATCTATCTATCCATCCATCCATCTATCTATCTATCTATCTATCTATCATCTATCTATCTATCTATCTATCTATCTATCTATCTATCTATCTATCATCTATCTATCTATCTATTTGAATGAAGTTGTAAGTTAGACATGTGTCTCGTCAGCGGTGTGTACCACTCGCGGTTGATGGCTGAGGGTGTGTGTCTTCCTGTGTCTTTGTGCTAGACCTTCCGTACTGAGGGTCCGGGAGACCCGTGACGAGATGCAAAGTGCATTTCAAACAATGAGGGACTCTGATGGTAACGAGGGATTCTCATAATCGGCAGATTTCCTAATCCCCAGACGCAGTCACACTCGTGGCCCAAGTGTTTTCTGGCGACATCTATGCTCATTCGCTCTCTGGCCCGCCCTGGCTCCCTCTCTGAGTTCGCAGATTGGCTGGGTGGACGCTTGTGTGCACGTGTGTGGAGTCGGAGCCTTCAGAACCGCTTTGGCGGCTCTCGGGTGCTCCCTGCAGATGCCCCAGGAGCTCTGTGTTGAGGGGGGGGATCTGCCCCCCCCCCCCGCAGTGGAGCTGAGGCCCGGCCTCCCCTCCCCTTTCCGCCGGCATAGGGTGCACTTGTGTGATTTTATTTCCAAACCCACGCTCAGCTAGTGAGCCAGAACTGCGGGCTCCTGACGGACGCGTCGGTTGTCGGTTCCAGGGGCCTCGACGCTCTGAGCAAGAAAGCCAAGGCGCCGAGCGTGGACCTGCCCATCGAGTCGGTGAGCCTGAGCCTGCAGGACCTCATCGGCTACTTCCACCCGCCGGACGAGCACCTGGAGCACGAGGACAAGCAGAACCGGCTGCGCGCCCTGAAGAACCGGCAGAACCTCTTCCAGGAGGAGGTGGGGCCCGTCCCGTCCCGGGTCGTTCCTCCTCCCCGTTCTTCCCATCCTGTCCCCCGGCTTTAAATAAGCACCTACCTATCATCCCGCACGTACGGCGGAGTATTCTTCAGCCATGAAGAAGAATACCCCACGAGGGAATGGAATAGCTTGCAGGGAGATGTGCAGAGCTAGAAGTCGAGTGGGTTAAGGGGCGCGAGTCAGTCTGGGAGCCGCGGGCCGCGAGTGTGTCTCACGTGTAGAACCCAGGTGTGTGTGCTTTTGAAAGGTGCGTGTGTGGTGGAAGATGGGGGGGGCAGAGAATGACAAGGGAGGAAACCGAGTGACTTTTCTTTTGGCATGGCTTTGTGGGGGGGGGCAGCCAGAGGGAGGGAGGAGGGGGGGGGAGGAGAGGGGGGAGGAGGGGGGCGTCTGATGCACGTTTGTGCATCGGCTCCGGTGGCAGGATTCATGGAGGGACTGTTTAGAGAGGGGGACAGATGGGGGGGGGCGTGTGAGCCGAGTGCTCTTACCACAACTCCACTGCGCTAGGGGCTCCCGGGAGAGGCCGCAGCCCCCCCCCCCAGCTCTGCATCGGGGAGCACGCGGCCCTGGGAGGCCTCCCCCGCCCCCCCCCCGGCTCAGGAGCTGAGGCCCGGGGGCTCCCTGAGCACCCGGTGCATTCGTGGGGGCCGCTGCTCCTTCTGAAGCCCCACGGCCACTGCGGGGAGCTCCTGTTCCCCTCCCGACGCTGGGGAGGGGACTCGGACCGCGCATTCGGGGGTTCAGGGGGGACACAGGAAGCTCCTGCACTGAGTGTGCTGAGGGCCCTCTCTCTTCCTTTATATCTCTTTCCTCTTTCTTCACTTCCTTCCTCCTTTCATCCCTTCTTCCCTTTCTTCCTCCCCCTTCTTCCTCTTCTTTCTTCATCTCTTCCTCCACCTCCTTTCTTCCTCTCTCTCTCTCTCTCTCTCTGCTCCTGGGTTTGAATACAGGGCCTTACATGCCTGCTTTACCACTTGAGCCACACCCCATCCTCCTTTGTACTCTTTTCTTTTTCAGGCGGGATGTTGTACTCCTTCCCAGTTCAGCCTCAGTCTTCCTCTTCATTGCTCATCCCCCTGGCCTCTCCCTCTTCCCCCTCCTCCTCCTCCTCCTCCTTCTCCTCCTCCTCCTCCTCCTCCTCTTCTTCTTCCTCCTCCTCCTCCTCCTCTTCCTCCTCCTCCTCTTCAGCTTCTTCCTCTCTTCCTCCTCCTCCTCTTCTCCTCCTCCTCCTCTTCTTCCTCCTCCAACTCCTCCTCTTCCTCCTCCTTCTCTTCCTTT
>NC_063178.1:2791421-2883921 GCF_023159225.1 Perognathus longimembris pacificus
GGCAACCCTGAACACATCACCGTACCACCGTGAAGACTGTATTCGAATCCCGTGACTGAGTGAGTTAGGCAAGGACTGAGCTTGGATAAGAAGTTCTCTGGTGAAACAAAGAAAAGGTTTTGCGTTCTCCGTCTCTCTCTCCTCTATGAATTTCCCACCTCAGATGGAAAATGGGCTTCGGAAGGCAATCGGGCTGACCTTTCGGTAAAAGGGAAAATGGTCACCAATAAAGCTACGGGTAGTGCGATACTGATCTCAAGTCTAGGGCAAGCTTCTCCTCACCGTCTTGCAAGCGCTGTACAAAATTCTGTGAGGTGTAGTGTTGGTGCAAGATCAGAGCTCAACACTTCCAGGGTTCCTGGACTCAAGAGTGGACGCCCAGCCCCGAGGACCCGGGGGCCTCAGATCTGGCACGCAGACATAGGTGTCAGATGTTTCCAGAACAGACAACGAAGGGAATTACCGCTCATGTCCATATGTCGGAAGAGAAGACACCCAAGAGCCTCAAACATGGAAGCACACATTATGACAATTCATTATTTCATTTCCCTCCATCTGTAACACTCTGAGTTCAAGTAGAATCCCCCATTTAATTTCCGTTCGTCTCCCGGTTAGAGCTCACCGCCCTGGACATAGCAAAGCCTCGGAAGATTTTTACTTCCGTCCAGGTGGAGGGCGGATCGTGAACTTTGCTTTAGCAAAGCCCTTTGACTGTGTGCACGGGACGCTGTCACAATCTCCCAAACTCCTTGTTTCTCTAGCAGTGACCGCCAGCCTCCTACCCAGCAGCCATTGACAGCGTTGAAATCTCAGTTCCAGGGAGCAGGATGGCCTGCGCGGCGATCGCCTCTTATCAATAATAATGTTCTGCCGACCTGTGTGGCTTGCGCCGGGGCGTGTTCCTTACACAGCTCTCCTTCCTGCCTTCTGTCCTATTAACCTTATTCGATTCACCAGTGCGGCTGTTTCTGTATTAAGGTCTTATCTCATTTATTTTCCCCCTTTCACTCTGGAAGAGCCAGAGACTAATACACATGCCCTTTATTCTTAGAAACCGGTGGCAATTCAGAAACTCATTTGCCGAGGGCTTTGCCCTGCCACTTTCTGTTAAATGGAGCTTGTGGCCACGTGGAAGGCAGTCGCTCCGACTGTGGCTCTTTTGTCTCATAGCTTGGGGGCGCCAGGAGAAAGTCATCATTGGATGGGATAGACAAGCTCAGGATTTCAATTTGGGGGACCCCGTGAATTAAAACGAGTGCTGTGGTGGCGAGCAAAGAAGTGTACCCTTCAATACCAGTAAGTCTGAGGAGAAGGCCACGGGCTCATGGGGAGGAACTGTCAGGAGAGGAACTGTACGGATGAAAGCCACGCTTCAGGACCCGGAGGGCATGTGATCTGACCCTGTCAGCATTCGCTGAGGGGTCATACCAAATCCACATGAGGGAAACCGTCACAGGAAAGCAACTTGCACGTGGTGAAAACGTTAAATATGTTAGCATTCCAGTGCCTACTCCGGATACCGTTCACTTCTAATGACTTTTTTTTTAATGACTGCTTGGTGTATGAGCGTGTCCTCACCGAGACGGGGTGTGAAGTGGAGAGCACCCGAGTTGCTGATAATGGAGCCCCGCGTTGCACGCTAGTCCTCTTAGGACGACAATGAAGCGATTGCTCTGCTCTCGCTTTGCTGCTCGATGACGTTTGGCTCCGAGGTTGAGGAAGAGCTGCAAGCTGAGCATGCGCTGTCACAGAGGAACTGGTCTTTGTTCTGATGATCAAGCTGCACCGGCACCCAGGAGCCTCTGCGGGTTACCGTGACCTTCACACTCCCGTCCCAACAGGCCTAGCGCAAGAGTGCACTAAAGAACTTGGGGAACCATCCTGGGAAGGAGAGAGTGTCAGCTCAGTGGGAGTACTAGAATGTTCCTTCCCGTCTCTGGCAGGCGTGCAGGAGGTGGTGTCCACCGAGGGGTGCAGCTGTCAGAAGTGTCTTGGGTGTGTGTGGGTGAGGCTCTGGGGTGGGGGGTGGGGGGTGCCCTTGGGAGTGAGGGCTGGGTGAGGGTCTACAGAGTCTCTCAGGAAGAATCCCGGAGGTGGACGGGGGGGCAGATGAGGAGAAACAAGAAGAACCAAGGCAGGCCCTGGGCTTCTCTCGCCGGGGACTGGCGCAGACCTCGACGTTCACGCCTGGAGCTCGTGCAGAGAGGAGGCGCAGAGACAGCCAGGCAGCCACTTGAAGACGCGAGGAGCCAGCGTGGACGTGCAAAACACAGGGCGCCCACAGCAGAGCGGAAAGCCTTCTTAATTAACTCCTAGGGGAGCCTCCCCCATCAGGGGTAATTGGAGCTTTTGCTGTTTCCCTTCACACATGTTAATACTTCAAAATGAGACACGCGTAAGTTTTCTCTTCTCTCTTTCTTCCCAAATGTGGGGCAATGTGGTTGCCAAGGTGTTTGCTAAAGAAAAAACTCCCCTCTGCGGGGCAATGGGAGCTTTCGCAGGCCCCCCCCTCCCCCCGCCGGGCCCCCTCTCCCGGCAGATCATCGACCATGTTACCTTGGGGGTAGAAGGAGCCGCAGAGGGGAAAAGCTCCCCTTCCCATCTCCGAGTCAAGAAGCAGCAGTTCATTATTGTTATGGACTATTAAAAGCCCTCTAAATTGTTTCCTTTATCATTAATTCTCATTGTCAATAATGTCAGACTTCAATAGTCAGGGAAAATCTTCCAGAAAACCCATGTGTAAGATGAGCTCCAAGTGTCAAGGAGATCTGATAAAATAAAGCAGGGGACCCCTTTTAGGAGAGTGATTTTTTTGGTAGGAGTGTGGGCATGAGGAAAAGAACATGAAGATACTTTCTGAGGTCAAGGTAAGATTTTACATCTAAAGAGAGACATGAGTTTCGGAGGTTTATGCGTTTTTCAGAATTTAATGACTGTAGCCGACATTTATTTGCTTAAGTGAAGTTTATGTCTCAAACATACAGATAAGGACTGAACATTAATTAATAAGTTAATGCTTATTACATAAGGGAAAGTCTGCTATTCACAGTTTATGATGAAATATATATCGAGAAATGGGGTGATTGATAGGTTGGAAGAATGAACAGTGTTCTATATCGGTGCCTGCTAACACACAGAGAATAATATATGGAAGTGGAATCTAACACAAATTTCACAGGCTGTCACTGTAACTATCACATGGTTTTGACTTAGCTTATATACTTGATGTTGTTCATGATGCCACTTTGAAGAACAACCAGAACAGAGGGAGAAACATTAAAACCACAGTTATCAATATTTTAGAAGTTAATATTGGAGGATGGTTCAGGAGCAGCCCCGAGTTTCTTCCCTAGGACACAGAATGGATCATAAAGTTGTAAGTTGAAAACCTCAGGTACATTATTTTCAACCAATTCTAGTCATTGAAAGACAAGATGAAAGTACAATAAAATGAGATAGCAGGTTCAAGATGATATTTCCAATGTGTGTAATTCATAAGGAACTAATTCTTACATCATGCAAACACTCCAACAAAGCAAGGTTCGAAGAAAAGCCAAGCAACATAATAGAATTACTGGACATAATGATTGAGCAGAAATTTCACTAAAATGGCAACCTAAAGAATAGTGGTAGACAGAGGGGTAATAAGTATGCCATGTCAATTACCTCATTTATTTCCCACAGTAATTCTGTATAAGAGAAAATTATAGGAAACTGAGGCACAGAAAAATAAGGTCAGATGTTTGGGGGTGACAATATTTCAGTCTTGACTGTCTGCCTTTTTACTGCTCACTTTAGGTGACTATACTGTGTGATAGAAATTGAGTTTTTTTTAAAAAAGAAATTGAGTTTTTAATTTTGAGTCTGTGTTAATGTGTTGCCTTTTTTTTTTTAAACCAAGGCTAGGGCCTTGAACTTCCTTGGATTCCTTGCTTGACTGGTGCTCTACCACTTTGGTCTCGCCTCCAACCTAACTACTTTTCTTCTGGTTAATTGGAGGTGTAGTCTGATCTGGCTCAATAAGTCCATATCTCAGCCTCCCGAGTATCTGGGATTACAGACATAAGCCACCAGTGCCTGGCACTATGCTAGTGTTATTTGTAATAGAGCATAAGAAATTAAGCAATGCATACAGTTATTCAAATCTTCAGCATTGGTGCACATAAACTTTGCCTTCAAAATCATTCTTCAGCAAGTGATTTGTATAGAGTGATTATTTATTATTATACAGGGATTACTGTTGAACTGAGGTGACTAAAAACAAATTTCTTATAATTTCCCTGTCAAGGGATAGATAACTGCACAGGCTATGAAGAATGGACTATTTAATCATCCATTATATAAACATAGTTTCTATGTACAGGGAAGTCAGCTGGCTATCTCCACTCTGGAAGAGCCACGGAGGTTAGTCAAGATTTTTCCTTTTGCTTTTGCTCGTCTCAGTTTTAGTTTTCACACGTATTGTTTTCACCATCACTTTAAGAGTTGCCAAAATGTTAACGAACAGGTTTTCGTTTTTAAATATCATTCCTGTTATCGTTATAATAACAAACTTGGCTCTTGGCTCTGTATTTCCTGGTATTAATGAGGCCAGCATGGAGGACTGCATCCAAACCCAAACATGATGACAATTACAGTCACACCTCCCCGTCGGAGCTCCTAGCTATTACCCGCTGCCCCAGGATGTGGGGAAACTAGCTCCAGCCTAGAGCTTCCACGGGAGTTGCAGAGGCACTGAGTCTCAGGACTATCTGTCCAGAGTGGGGAGTTGGATGCCTTGAAAAGGAGCCTGTAAGTCAGTAGTTCCCGCCACTGAGTTGCTGTGAAAGGCAGAGATGGAGGGGGGGGGGCGCTGGGGAGGAAGGGAGGAGAAGAGAGTTCAAAGGCTGACTTACTTTGGGCAGGAGTCACAAAGCAGTGCCATTTCTGCAAACACATGTCAAGGGAAAGAGGCTCAACTTTGGAAAGAAGGCAAGTCCCTTGCATTTGAGCCAGCAAACAATCAAAAGGAACTACTGGCAAGACAGCCAGAATTTAAATGTCAGAGAGAAATATCGCCAGAAGTTAGAAAGGTGATAGGGAAGACTGAAAAGTGTAAGCTGGGTTAACTTATGTCTGACCTTTAAAACTTCTCCGACTTTTTCCAGACAAAGTCACTAGCACTGAGTTTCGCGCAGAGGGTAAGAATGTCAACGATGGGTTGCTCCGCAACTGAACTCGGCCGTCTGGACTTGGCTGTGAGTGACACCACTCCTTTCATTTTGTGGTTGCCAGGGTCTCAGCGTGATCTCTCACTCTCTCGGTGGCCGCCTCTCCCTTCCCAAAGCTCTCTTCACGAGCTGTGTTACTTAAGGCCAGCCACTCAACTTCTCAATATTGGTTTTTCTCAATAATAAACAGGATAGTAATCATCTTTACCTCATGTGATGATGCTATAAGCCAATGCCAATGCATCCTTTTGAGTAGTTCCCCAGGCTTCACAAAAGTTGGTGACGGTGATCCTTATTTCTCTGAGGAAAGCAGAAATCCAACAGCAACCCCGAGGCTCTTCCATTCAACCTCCTCCCACCTCGGACCCTTCCAGCCCTCTCAGCCTTGGCACAAGTCTATCTTCCTAACTGGGGTTCTTTCATTTCTTCTTTTTTTCCCCAGCATTTATTGTACTCTGGGTTATGCACTGGATTTAAAACAGGATGAGGTGTGTGAGATTTAATCTTAGGAATACTGCATTCTCTGTTATACCTATTTCCATTCATAGATTCACAAGCCAAATATGTTAGCAGCTCTCCAGCGCCATTTGCATTCATGATCACGAGTATCTCTTTGGAAGTTAAGCATTTGGATTTGCAAATGGGGTTTGAGGTTTAAAACGGCTAAATAATACCATTTGAAGAGAGATTGAAGGGTGGCCTGTAAAAGTTTCGTAGAAATGTGTACAACCAGGAAATGCATAAAGGAATGAATCTATAGATCACTATGAGGGGCAAAATGAATGAAGAGCGGAGGTGAGCCCCTATGATTTGGGACCAATTAGACAGGAATCCATCATCTCCGATGCAGCTAGGCAATTCTTTGCCAGTTCCTCCCCGAATCCATGTCTTTTGATATTTTTGGGGGGGCGTTTTGATGTACTACTACTGAATCCTTTCTTAGTTCCGAGTTCTCCTTTGGCTTGATTATAGGATGTTTTTGAGAAATTACATAGCAGCCATGGATACTGATAGGAGGTTCCCACTATTTTTAGGCAAATGCTCATTGCTCCTATTTTGGACACAAATCTTTGACCCCCCTTTAATTGCCTCGATTGTTCCTATCCCTATCTGCCTCCTCTGTATGCATTGTCTTGCAGGCCAGTGCACTGCAGCTGTCTCATTTATGTAATTCAGCAAATGTTCAGAGAGACAGAACTGCGCACAGAATTGTTCCTAGCTGCAAATAGAAGCAAAGCTGCATTGTGTGTTTCAGGGTAATTTCATCTGTGTCTTCCATTCAGACGCTCTTACAAACGCTTTTGTCTCAGGAGCCGGCGAACGTCTCCCTCTCCTGTCTCGTCTCACCGAAGTGCGTGTGTGACACGTAAACTTGGACCACACTTTTATTGAAGTTTGCCAATTCTAGCTCTTCCAACACTGTGCCCTTTGCTTGCGGCACACATTCGAGTGCTCGGTGTGGGCATGGACTAAGGAACTCACACCCTGGCTGGCAGCGAACTGTGGGACCTCTGCACGGTTGGTGGGTGCATTCAAGGGTTGATTCACTGGCAGGGTTCCAAACTTCCCTGTGTGACATGGGCAGGGGCCAAAATGGTCTCTGTGAGTTTCATTCTGTTTTCAAGTCCTACCACATGGACAAAGTCTGAACGCAAACCCAACGCTTGGCCTCGTTTTATTTTCCTGGTTCCACTTTGCTTTATTGCCTGTTAATCAATGCTCCCTGGCTGTAAGAGATGATCACCTCCTCACGGGGAATGGTTTGGCTCACAGTTCTGGGGGTCTGGGGGCCATACTTGAGTAGAACGTTGCTCTGGGGCTTGGCGGTGAGGCCGTCTCTGGGGAGGAAGGCACAGGGTAAAGCCCTTCATTTCATGGCCAAGACAAAGGAGGTAGTCCAAGCGAGGCCGGAGTCCCACAGTTCCCTTGGAGGGCACGTTCCCAATGACTTGAAGATGTCCCATTCAGTTCCACTTTTTAAAAATGTCTCCCACTCTCAATGCCACCGAGATGGGGCTCCGGCCTGTGATACACGGAACATTTACGGTGCCAAGCCAGCCCCTGAACCTTCAAGTCAATAAGCTTTTTTCTATAGAACGCTAGAGCCGAGTGAATGCCATACATACCGAGTGAAATATAGAACGTGAAAAGCGTATTACTATATAGCTTATACAACTTTGCTGCCTCTAAAAATTGCTGTCGATTGTTTTATGAAGGCAAGGGTTCATTCTCAGAAGTCTCTTTGCGCGTGCCGTGCGGCGTGAACGTTCTGCCGCTTGCTCTCAGCCCTCACCTCACAGACGTCTAAAGAGACACGTGAAGTGTTCCTTAGTCAGTTGGCTACCCAGCATTTAGTGGCTGATAACTCCTCTAGGGGCGACGTTGTTTCATGGCATTATTCCACTTAATCGTCAACAAGAGCTCAATGGCAAACACCGCATATTTTACAGAAGAAGTGGGTTTTCCTGTGGCCCTGAGGCTTGCGAAAGATCGCTGAGCAAGCAGTCGGGGGGGGGGGGGGGAAGAGCAGACAGCAGCCTGGAGCACTTCCTGATCTGGAGCCTCCTGTCTTCCTTCCAGACCCAGCTTCTTCACACAACACACCGTGAAGCCCCACAGGGACCTCATGGTCCACAGACGTCACACTGCCAGCAAGAGTAGCGCAAGTCACTGACTAATGTTTGAAAAAGATGAGAGAGAAGCTGTGCTCCCCTACATAATCGTGATTCGTTCCATTGCCACAGGAAGGTAAACCAAGGAGACGGCCACACACAGATAGCCGGTCCAGCAACAGGCAGGTCATGGGAAAACTTGATCAGGTACATTCGAAGTGCCTGGAAAAATCTCAGAAGAAGAGGGAGAATATCCCGTATAGAGTGAAGAGTGATGGGTGGGGGAGAGAGAATGAGAGAGAGACAGAGAGACAAAGAGACACGGAGAGAGGAGAGAGAGAGGCTGAGAGAGAAAAGAGAAGAGAAAGAGGAAGAGAGAGGGTAAGAGAGAGGACAGAGGAGACAGACAGACTCTCTCGCATACAGCATTGTGGTCGGGAATAGAACCAACTAGTCTGAAAAAGGAAATGAGAAAAACATCCTGAATGTTCTAGGCAGAAGGACTGAGCGGAAAACAGAAAGGATACATTTATAAACTCTAAAAGCAAAGATGGAATCGGAAGAGTAGAGGCAGCTCGAAGCCTAAATCCCGAAAGAAGCACAGGCCTGGGAAGGTAGCTTCTGACTTTCGCCCTGGAGGAGGAGAAGCAAGTCCTGTGAAGCACTCAGCGTGCCTAACGCTCAGTGCTGCCACAGTGGCAACCCAGATGGTCTGCGCGGGGGACCGCAGGACCTGGAATTGCCCGCTCTTCGCTGGTTACGTTGGAGAGAAGAGTCTCGCAGACTTTCCTGTCCACGCCTTCTTCAAGCAGCAGTCTCAGAGCTCAGTCTTCTGGGGTGTCTGGGATTGCAAGCATGAGTCACCGGTGCCTGGCCCCCCCAGTCCCCTTCCGAGCACAATTCCAGAAGTATCCCGAGGGTGGTGGGGTTATTTGGCAAGTTTGAGCATATTGCACTGTGTGATTCCTCCACAAGAACTAATGGCATCCATGAGTTCAGTTTTATGTCAGTTGCAACACTAGTCCCGCCAGGGAATTCTATAAATACTATTCTAATTAGAAAGCCCTTCATATCTGCTGCTATCCAATACTCTGGATCCTTTATTAATTCATGATGTGACTCAAGCTAGCTGTGAAGTTACAGCCTACGGATGTTTATAAGTCACACGGACTCTGGCTCTACCACAAAGCACACGGTAACAAAAAAGACCTTCTTTAGGAGAAACCAGTACAATGACGCATATCCTTACTCGGTAGAAATTTACAAGATAGCACAATATACAAAAGTTGATTTTGCCTTTCAAATAGTACTAACCACACGTATGCAAAGGGCATGTTAAACCCAAGGGCTTTCGAACTCCTTTTCCCTCATTTTAGATTGCTTGGAGCCCAAATTGATTGATGTCACTTTTATAGTGTTCTAGGTCTGTGTTTTATCTAATGAGAAAATAGACCGACATCAACCAAAATAACCAAACCACCACCTAAAAATCATTTATGTTTTCCCATTTGTTGAAGAGAAAACAATTTCATTCTAATAAGGGTTGTTTTCTCCTCAGAGCACTGAATCTTTTGTCTTTAATTCCTAATTCATAATAAGTTGGAGGATGTTAATTAGCTCCTTTCCTTCTTCTATAAATATTTCCCTTTTTTAAAAGTTCAATGCTTGTTTGTACCACAGAATTCTGATGCCAGGTTGAAATCCACACGCATACAAACTACATTCAGACATCTATGTGTGTACACACACACACACACACACACCAGTGTACGCACAGCTCATAGGCATCCGTGCATACACACACACATATACACATGCACACTCATTCATGCACACATGTTTAATGAACAGCCACACGTCTTCTGTTTTCCTGATGAATAGCCACATCTGGCCAGGTGTGAGACCAAAGGCCATCCTGAGTTCAGAACAGACATCAGGAGGAGAAATGGAGCCCTGTAGTGTCACTCCTTCGAGTAAGTAATGAACCAGTTAGCGAAAGGAATACCAGGAAATGGAAACATGTTCTGGGGGGTGGGGCGGAGGAAGAAGGGTGGAGGCATGGGGGAGGGGAGGGAGAGAAGAGGTGAACCGGTGCCATCATTACGTCCAAAGTGCCCGAGGTAACCATGGAACTCCGCACCTGCGTGCAGGATGGAGATGAAGGAAGAGGAGGGAGAAGAACGGGATGAGGCTGCTGGTCAGGAAGCACCGGGCTCGTGACTGGGCTCGGGCAATTGTAGCCCCTTTCTAAAGCGACTTCGTAGGTACACCGCGTCGACCAAGAAGACACGGGAAGGTTGGTTCTGAACCAGCGAGGAAAGCTGGGTCCACGCGGTCATTCTGATCTGCAGGCTCCGTGTTTGTCACTCACTCTGGCCATGCGTGCAGATAGTGCGGGACACTGGGAGCCACCCGCAGGCTCCCCTCTGAGAGGTCACACCGGGTGCCCTTTCCATCGTGTGTGTGTGTGTGCGTGTGCGTGTGATTTCAAAGGGAGACCGCGTAGAGGATTCCCGCCCCAGGCACCTGTCTCTTTGGTGCGTTGCACTCACCTGCGTTGCGAGAACACGCTTGGTGGTGCCTGAGAAAGGGAAGCTGCCGGCCTGATGGAAACGAGATAAAGCAACGCAAAACAAACACCTAGAGCTACCAGCATTGCTGCGGGTTGTGTCTACAGCGGCCGATTGCCGACCCCCGGTGGAATACATTGACTGCAGGGTAAGGAAGAAATGTGCGCAATCAACTCACCAGGGAGGCAGCTCTTTGCATGTCCCGTGGATTGTACGGACCTGGGACGTGTTACATACTCCAGATCGCTGCCGCGCTACTGTATTTATCCATTTCATTTGTGGTTATTTCAGAGTACAAGAGGCTGCGTACTTTATTCCTAAAGAGGTTTTCTAGCTCACTGTGTGGGAGCCTGAAAGCCCAAGGTCATTATCCCCACCCCTTCAGCCTCCCATGAGGAGCTCAGCCCCTGCACGGCAGCGTGGCAAACGATATTGTGTTAGATGCACACGACAAGCGGGTATAGCAAATAATGAGCCAAGGAGCCAGAGACCCAGCAAAGTCCAGTCTTGTTTCCTTCTAAGAAGTTGCTGTCAGAAGAGCTCACCCCACCACTGTTGATCCCCAATCAAGGTGGGGAGCCCCCCCCCCCGTGGCCTTCCAGGAGGTCCACCTCTAAGGTTCCTCCACCTCTTCCACGCTATATTGGGGGCCCATCTCCTGGCACAAGCTTCCACGTGCAAACCATAGCAACGGCACAAAGCCGCATGAAAACAGTAAAACTCACGACGGTGCAAATCACAAAATGCTAGTGGTGAGAACGTGACGGGGACGGCAGCTCAGCTCTGTCAGCAGGGATGCTCACCGGAACCCCCACTCTAGAACTTTCTTACCGTGACAGGCCCTTCTCATTGCAACCCTTCAGTGCAGCTTCTCATTATTTGCACGTGACCAGTGAAAGTGGGCTCTTTCATAGACTTGCCTCTGGTAATGGTGGAACTCTCTGTAGAGGAATGAATGAATGGTGCAAATATGTAAGCAAGGACCACAGGAGCAACTCTGACGGCAAACTGACCACATAGCGATTTTGTGTGCTGGCTCCGGCTCATCGATACATTTAGTGAACAGCAAATTCTGCGATGAGAAGTTGCTCTAAACAAACAAACAAAAAGAGAGCATCCCAGAGCTCTCTGTTGTGCTAATTCTGAGTCCTATCCTTTCATGAAAGAAGAGGTAGGGCATGTAGAGGTGACTTTCTCTCGACGTTACTCCATGATTAACAAGTAGGTTAAGGTAGGGGTTAGTGGCGGTTAACGCAATGGTTAATGTAATAAATACAGTGACTGGCAGTCCTCTGATAAATAAAGGTGTCTCCTACATATATATTATGCAAGGATCTCTTGCCCTTCAAGAGGAGGAAAGAAAGTTTCAAAAGAAAATAGTCCCTGTGGTAGATTCCCACGGTAGCCGTGCCCTGGGCATGGCTGCAAGCGGTACAATTATTCACCAAGCACAAGTACGTTTAATTGCTCCTCCCTGGCATTGGCGATAGAAGTTTTTTCTTTTGCTGTTAAAATAAAATCCCGAGTGTTTTCTACTTTGTAGGAAAATGTAGACAGCTCGATGCTGACATTTATTTCCCACGGCCCTTTTACTTCTCCTGCTGGACAGCGGGCCTTCTGCGAGGTGCACGGACTCCGTCCCCACTCAGGAAGCAGCTGCCTTGGCCGCTTGCTTACAGTAGCGTGAAATCAAGCGGAGTCCACTAATGGTAGTCTCACAAAACACTCTGAACCCTATTTATTGTGCGTCAACTGAAGACTGTGCAGATTTGCCATGGTGTGTGTGTGTGTGTGTGTGTGTGTGTGTGTGTGTGTGTGTGTGTGTGTTGTAAAAGGTAACGATGGTAAGTGGAAGTCACGGGGTTCTGACTCTGTCAGGAGCCCTGCCCAGCACTGTCACAGATGTTGATAAATGGACCTGAATGTCACCACGCAATGCAGGGGTGGGTAGCCTGGTCAGGTGGCGACTGCAGCTCCTCCTGCCCTTGCAGTGAGATTTGGAAACTCTGTTCAGAGCTTTCCTTCAGCGCTGAGGTAGACCTGCCTTGATTGGATGGACGGTTAACCAAACGTGTGTCTATAAGTACAGGAGAATAAAACTGTTAGTGGGTACCATAGGCCAAAGAGGAGCTTCAGAGCAGCTATTTTCTTCCTACTCGGGCAAACCACTAGAGCATAAGTGATTTAATTGTCCTTGTAAGTGGTTATCGATTGTGAGAGAAACTCTGGAGAGCAGGTTTTTTTTTTTTTTTGTATTTTAGTGTAGAAACATGAAGTCTGTGTCAAAATTAATTCGGCACAATAGCTTCCTACCATAATAGGTAGTTACGTAATAGTGTTTATTTGAACCTGTTGGTGAAGGCAAAGATCATTTGCTATTATAAAAATGGGCCATTTTGTAGTTTTCATCATTTAAAGATGTTTTACTCAGGATCTGGGTGAGGAAGAACTAACTTGCACATTGAGAACCATTTGATGAAGCTATTTCCCCAAGTATTTATGAAGTATTCTGGGTTCTTGGTTTCAAGGACCCTGTGAATGGAGTTTCTAATGTGCATCTAATATTTTTGTCAGCAAAACTGGTTCTTAGCAATTGAAACAGGAAGCTAGCATTATATAACCTTCTTGTCCACCAGAATTTAAAACAGGGAATTTCAAATAATTTAATAAACTTAAAATGGCTTAGTAAAAGGAAACTCATTATGAGAACGCATACGTTGAACCGTCGGCAAGTAATAGTGAGATAATTGAATGATGCTAAAGAGTATGGATGGGAAATTTTAAGTCTCGGGGCATTTAATGGAACTTCAGAGTGATTGGAAAATAAACCAAAATAGAGAAGAGTGTCAGGTTATTTGACTGTTTACAAAAGTATGAAGCCCTCATTTGGAAATGATAATCCACAAGAAGGAAGGAACACGGACAGGCTGTCTCCCTGACGATGAAGAGCATAGAGTCAGTGACTAAGCATGGTCTTACCTGCTTGCTGAGGTGACCCTCCGGTTAGTATTTATGGCAAATCTTCCTTCCCATTTTACTCTGCTTTCTTTACTCAAGAACCAAGTGGAAACATTTTTCTTTCTCCCCTTCACAAATGCATATAAAATGATCTTTGTTTCCCTATGATTTTTATTTGCTAATTTAGAAGTCTTACTTGCTCTCACTTTAGCGGTCAAGACCCACATTCTTCTGGAAGTAAACCATTTAGAATTTACACATATTTTCCACTGCATTTTTTTCCTCTTCCTTAAATATGCGAACATTTCATGAACATCCATGTTCTTCATAACATACTTCACTCCTTAACATTTTAGTTTTCTAGGTTTAAGCATACAAACGTGTTCTTACCTTCCCCCTAAATTCCATTGCTTGTTTTCTTTTGTGACAGAGGAAAGTAAACTTTTCTTATTTGCACATTTAATAATTGATTAAATTCTATTTTAATCTCAAGCCCTTTGAGGGCTGGATGCTACCTAACACTATGCATTTGTTCACAGCTAACTCTAGAAAAATAGGTATTTGATATCGTGGAGGGATTCAAACAGGCACAATGGGACACGTTGCCCCCTATCCAATCAAGAATTGCAATTACAACATGATCTGACAATCTCAGCATGCTTGTCCCCTAAGGTCAGGACAAATCGGAATCCTTCTCATTCACTTCTCTTGCACAGTTGCTTAGCACATAAATAATTTTGTTCTGCTTTTCATCACCCAACTCCTCTATTTAATGATCATTGGTTGTTTTTTAAATGTTAAGGATGCTAAATGACTGAATTCACCGCAGAAGCATCAGTGGGGTGGTCCTTCAGGACCATTTCGAGCTGTATTATGCCCATTGTGGAGCGCTGATGTCAAATACAGTATCAGAAATTCCAATCATACACATCGAAGTAGAGTGGCTCCACGTTTCTCTGAAGGCTCTTTGTAAAGACTCTCATCTCCATATTGACTAGACTGTATTAACACACACATCGCTAATCTCATTCCAATCACCTGCCTGACATGCAATCTTACATGATTGGTATTCACCATGAGCTTGCAACCCGTAGTCAAATAATGCTAATGGGGCATTTTCACCTTTCTGCCTTACTCGAGACCATGCCTATTTCTGTTAAAACAGAAAAAAAAAATCAATCTCAGATCAAAAGGCTTCTTTTTTGGCCAGTCCTGGGCCTTGGACTCAGGGCCTGAGCACCGTCCCTGGCTTCTTCCCGCTCAAGGTTAGCACTCTGCCACCTGAGCCACAGCGCCCCTTCTGGCTGTTTTCCATATATGTGGTGCTGGGGAATCGAACTGAGAGCTTCATGTGTAGGAGGCAAGCACTCTTGCCACTAGGCCATATTCCCAGCCCAAAAGGCTCCTTTAGCATGTGCATAGGTCTGTGCCCACGGTTGACCTTTGCCTCTGAATAAATCCATCATGGCCTCCCACTGCAGTTCGGATCTAGACCTTTCTGTTGTGATCGCTCTCATTCTCTTTTCATCTAGTTCGTATGTACTACCAATACTACCCATTCTCCTGAGTACACCTGTTTCAATCCTCACAGTGCCTTCCATTCATGTTTATTTGTGGTCCAAAGAAATGGAAGACTTTGTGAAGTGTATTTGGCTGTTTCAGTGGGTGGCGAGCGCTGTCTACTTCTGTTGTTTTTTTTTTATATCTTCAATTAATTCCACAAAGATATTTCTGTAAGTGTTTTTGACATCGCTTTGAATGGATGATCTGGAAGCAGTTATTATTTTTATCAGGGTGATTTTAGTTACTAGATTTTTCTAAAGCCAGTGCTGTCAAACTAAAGGGAGGTTACTAGAGCTAAGAGCTTGTAAATGACAACAAAATCCTTTGTTCATGAAAGAAAAGAGATGATGACCTTTACAGAATACTTTATGTAGTCCTCAATATTAAAAAAAATCTAGGAACAACTTTAGAATGGATTAGCCTATAAGTAACATCTTTGACAATATTTCCTAAGGCACTAAAAAAGTCAATACAGTATGTATACAAATGGTTATGTTGAACATATTGCTTTTATCTATATCACACTAAACATTGTAAGGAAATACTGATGTCAAAAACAGATTGGAAACTGGAATAAAGCCCAAAGGATGTTACTTTCAGAAAACATAAACACTGGTAAACGTTTCTCCTTTATCATATTTCAAAGTCATATATTTCATAGATTCTATATTTATTTGATCATTTCTTCATAGACATTAAGTAGGTGAAACATTTTAGAAAAGAAAAGCTTAAGTAATATGCTATCCTCACAAAATAGTAGTACCAGATCATGCAAATGCACACTGTTTCGGATCTATATCTCTTTTAGACTTGCATTACTTCTATTTATATATTTAAGTAGTTGTACAAAGGGGTTTCAATTTGGCATGTCAACTTAGGAGGACAACACATTTTAGGCTTGTATAAGCAATTTTAAAGTTGGAATAAATTGCTAAGATATCATTACAACTCTACCTTCATAACTTAATATTTTTTCTTTTTCCATTTTTTCTTTTAGTATTCTCAAATTAATAGTCTAAATCAAGAAAATCAAGTTACATATTTTAAAAATTATATTTATACATCCCATGCCTCTTCTAGGATCTCAAATAGGAACCTCACTTGCCAGTGATGTCAAATATCAATTTTGGAGGGGAGATGTGAATATTTGAATGAGAAGCAAAGTCTGTAGCTCCTGCTCACTGGGCTTAGCAATGCTTAAGTGGTGGCCAGTTGATATTTCTCCACCTAAAAGACATTCTGGCATCGTCATGGCTTTGATTGTATCATAATGTCTATTTTTAATTATGTCTGCTTATGACTGCATAGAGGAAGAAAACAGAGATTAATTTTAATTAAGTCATTTGTGTATGGGGAGGGAGTGGTTCTGGATATCACTAAGGAGGAAATTATTCAAATGAATGTGGACAGTCAGTGAGTTTAAATAAGTGATCCTATCTCAGTCAGTCCAAGCATTTGCAAATCTCCAAGAAGATGAGGAAAATTTTGAAGCTAATAAGTTTCTTGAAGTCATTTAAAATAATTTTTTAAAATCAAATTTCACTTGCATAACGCAGAAAATTCAGCCTGGTTGCAGTCATCTCTAAGTGACTGAAATTCAGTTAGTGCTCTAAAGTGACAGGCAGCTCAGGAAACCTCCAGACGGGCGACCAAGGTCAAAGGGTGAGTAGCCACTCTCTTTTCCCACCCTCATGCTTCCTTTGCAGTTCTGTCTCTAAACCATAAGAACCTGGATGTCCTACCAATTAAACATCACCACAGTTGAGTTTTCATCCTAAAATGTCAAAAGGGAAAAGCCAAAGAATTCAAGTTGTGAATGCAAGCTTACATAAAACAGGTAAACCGTATAATATAGGACGCTGGTGACGTAAATGATTTTCTCATGAGCCATTTCTGTGGGGGTTCTGCCGACCTCCACACACAACACCACGTTGAAAAATGATGCTGACGTAGGAACTATTATGGTGATAAGTAGATGTTTGTTTCTCTTTGTCATCTGAGCCGATGCAATGAGCACTTGCTTCTTTTCAGCTTAAGGGTTCATTTGCTATGTGGGGCGGGGCGGGGCGGGGGGTGTATCCCAGAGATATAAGCATCAGTCTCCAGAACTGCAGGAATCTGCCTCTACGATCATACTTTCCTGTGACAAATGGCTCCTGAACCTCACAGAATAGTGAACAAGCAGTTAAATATATTAAACATGAACTGAATGCCTGCGACCCAGGCCCGAACATTCTGTAGCAAGAATAGACAGCTGGAGACTTTACTGCATATTATAATGCTTCCCATCCCTCAAATTAAATAGTTAAAAAAATAACATCTAATTATAAAACAGCCATCTGGAATTGTATGTTTTATGAGAATTTTCTGTAACATTTTTTTCTTATAAAATGAAAGTTTAAGAAGTACACTGGAGATGTTAGTAATTTTTAAAATTAATTCTTCAAGACAGAGTGCTTCCCAAACCTTCTTCCTACAATGTAAACCTTCTCCTTATCCATTAGGAATGGAACAACTTGAGGGGCTGGGAATATGGCCTAGTGGCAAGATTGCTTGCCTCCTATACATGAAGCCCTGGGTTCAATTCCCCAGCACCACATATAAAGCAAACGGCCAGAAGTGGTGCTGTGGCTCAAGTGGCAGAGTGCTAGCCTTGAGCAAAAGGAAGCCAGGGACAGTGCTCAGGCCCTGAGTCCAAGCCCCAAGACTGGCAAAAAAATAAATAAGTAAATCAGAAATGGACCAACTTGAAAGAGCAAAATGTGAATGTAGATTTGCTTTGTGGGATAAACTAATGATGTCACTTAAAATAACTGTTGTGTTGCATTTTCTAACACCTATTTGTTCTTTTCACTATTTCAGTCATCTATAATGACATTTGAATCCCAAGAACACAAAAGAATGTTTTGTTTTGATATTGTTAAAGGTATAGGGTAACTCATGTCGGCTTAGTTGTTCAATAAAATTATTCATAGGAATGAAGAACATTATATATATGCTCAGCTGGCCAGTTATAGATAAATTCCTTAGAAATCTAAAATAAGGAGCTATGTCTGAGGGTTGAACTATTTAAATATATACGTGTAATTAAACACTTGAACCGGGAGCAAATTTCAGTTCTCCATAGCTTACAGAAGTACTTCCTGTTAAAATTTTAACCCTGCCCTCTTAATATTGTGTTGAGCCTGAAATCTGCCAACCAGCTGTTTGGAACCGATTTCATTCTTGATTGTTTGACTTTTATTTTCTTAGATTGTGGTAGTAATCTGACACATCAATATAGCTATGATATAAGATAAATAACTTTTGACAATTTCTCAACATGTATTTGTCAATGAATGGATCTAGTGTGCTTAGAGATAATTCAAGTGGATAGCTGTGTATATGTAAAATCGTTTTTGTTTTGTCATAGGAATAAGTAGAAGAAACGTGCAAGAATTAATCTTATTTGTTGGTAGTCTTGGCAGCATATCTTGAAACTAAAAGGAAGCACTTATTTTGTACAATAATTTGTTCAAGTTGGGACAATTATGCATAGAATTTATTATTGTACTGTAAGAGGCAGTAATGCAGAGAATTTATTGCTGAACTGTAAGAGGTTCTTGCAGTCTGGAGATAGCAATAATGCAAGGGTAGAATTCAAAGTGGACTAAGACTTTGATATAATAAATTGCTAGCATCAAAACAGTCATGCCTTGCTATATTTTTAAAACATTACTTTACTCTGGTACACTATTGACTGAAAATACTTTCATTTTAAATAGCATATGTATTCTAAAGTTTTAATTAAAAACAGTCTCAAGTAGATGTGGAAATAAATCTTTTTTATTCTGTTATAAAGTAAATGGCTATAATGAATTAATTATACCTTTCTACCTACTCTAGTCTTAGAGTTCATCCTTTATATGTTAATTATTATATTAAACAAAGAAACATAGTATAGTGAAACACATATTCTAGGAAGTTGTTTTAAAATCTCACCTTGCTGATAACATGAATTGCACCTGTAAAGATTAGTCATATTTCCATAAGTAAACCAGAAGAATGTTCAGCAGATTGGAGTCCTCCCAAGTTTTGAACCAAAACTTCTCTAATAGAAGCTTTGGAACACAGGTCCTTATTCATTTGAGAAGTTTTGAGGGGCTGAATGTTTGACAACTAGAATCTGGATATTTGAACTCATGAATGAGGATTTATTGTGCTGTTATTTCTCATGAACTAGTTACTAATGCATTTCTGGTACTCTAATGTTAAAGCGCCAGTCCAGAGCTTCTTTTACAGTGTGCAAGCATTCTTTTAATTTAAAGAAAATAGCATAAGAATTCTTTGAAGATACCATAGTTATGATCCATTGAGTTCTATATTAATCTATATTGACTGAGTTCTGTATTATCTTTAAGTAGCTAGACAAGGGAGTTACCATTTAACAAAGCCATTTATGAATAGCGTATCTTGCGCAATGTTACCCATTTCCCTCCTCTACCCACCTCTTACCTCACTCCAGTGTTCTAGCTTCAACCACAGGCAGTACTGACCTAAGCTAGGCAAAATGTAAAGGGAAGCAATTTGAAGTAGAGATGCCGGTTGACTTGAAGTGGGTTTGCCTCCTGATACATCCATCAGGACTTAAAGTCTTGTCACTTGAGCCTGCGCAGAGCGCATCTTACCTATCAAACGGCCTAGCGTAGCTACACAGTGCATTGCAGAGCGTCAACAGTACTTTCCAGATCATTGGGGGCTGAGAGCCTGGCTCCCTCTCCCTGCCAAGGGTCACAGAGTGCACCACACACACATTTCTAGCCTAGGGCAACATCAGAATTTGAAGTGAGACTCTGCTAAACGAGTATCATTTCTTGTCGCATTATAAAGGTGAAAGTATAAGTCATGGCATCAGCCTGCAGAAAACGATGTAAGTATTTAACTATATAGTATGGATGCTCTTGAAAATTCCAGAGGGAATGTCTAAGACCAAATGACAAGTTCTGTAGAGGAACAGGTGGTCATTGGCTGAACCAGCTGGTAAAAAGCCGTGGCTACCTCTGGTTAAATGAATAATTCTCCATCCACTGAATAATTTTTGTTTCTTACACATCTCTTTTCTGAAACTAGTATTTCCGACATGACGATTACTTAATGATAGGCACACAAATCCTGCACAGCGTGAAGGGATTCGGTGACAGGCGTTGTGGCTTTGTCCGTCTCTTCAGGTGCTTGTGGTGGAGGAAGCTAATTTCCCATGGTATCGATGGGCATCGCTGCTGCCAGCGCAGGAGATGGTCCTCGAAGGTTTGCTTTCGGTTTTTCTTTCTGACATTGGAAGGCAACCTTGATTTTGGGGAGGGTGGGTAATGCAATCCACCTCTTTCTCAGGGGAAATAAAAATGAAATTTTAATATTAGAGAAAATTAGTTTTTTTATTACATTTAGGTCTTGTTGCATATTTACTATTATTGAATTCAGGTGGCTTATTGTGGTTTTCTGCCTTTAAGGCAGATTTATAAATAGTTTCCAAACATCATTCTCTGTGCCAATACTGACATGATCCAAAATATTCCCTTCCGTGGTCTGGCTGTGGGCTTGCTTTAGCTCATTTAAAAGGGATCTCCTCCTCATCTGCCTCTATTCTTTCCTTAAAGATTTTATTTGCAAGCAACGAGAGGCCATGGCATTTTTGGAATCATGCAGAGGGGTTAGCACTGTATATGTTTAGAAAATCCTACATGCACCATGAAGAAACACATTGAATGTATATCAGATTGGAAGTTAATGAGAAATAAACCTTGATTCGGTGTTTTGAGGAAGACACAGGAGAAGAGCAGATTTTAAAAGATAAGTTTTGAACTCGGTATTTCCTTGACTTTGATTTGATGATGGTTTTGTAGATGAACAGCAATTGACTCTGCGGCTTTGGACGTACCTCTGTCATGCCTATGTAAAACAAGAACACTGGGTGAGGTTATTTCTGGTGTTAAAAGCTTGTGACTCGTCCTTATAGTTATTAAGAACATTCCACTGGAAAATGTTTGTAAAACATAACATTTTACACCCCAGTAACATCGATTAGAAGATAAAATAAATTTAAAGCATATATAAGCTTCTAGGGAATAACAAAAGGAACAATGGCACGTAAGATTCAGTTGTACTGCCGTATGTTTATGCAAACAGAAAATACATTTGATCAACTACCCAAGTCAGCAGTTCTTTAATTACATAATGCCCAAACATTAAGAGCATGTAGATCATCAGATTATTTCAAGTGTACTTCGAACCTCCAAGTTTTCCATTCCCCCAAAGGGATGGCACGTTCGCTTAAAGAGCTCACTGTGTGGGGAGACGCAAGCTCCTTCCCAAGCTCAGCTGCACTTACTCCACAGTGGTAACCGCAAGGAGCAAAAACAGCACCCTGTATATTGTGACAGTCAGGGGAAACAGAACTTCACAATTTTCTATGTTGGTAAGAGCCTGCTCTCCTTTTCCACTGGAGCTCAGCTCCGTGGGCTGTGTACACATAGCAAAATCATTAATGCAATCAATTTAGACTTCATTGATTATGAGCTGTAATCCTTAACAGCTAGATGAACCGATCTATTTAAACCTCTTCCAAAGAGAAGAAATAAGGCAATGCAAACAACCCATAAATTAAGAGCGTGTGTGCCGTTACAGAACACATTCTTTTCAAATACTGGGGAGAATTTGAATTATGGTGATAAAAAGAGAGGCTAACACTCCCTAAGTTACCTAGGTTGATATTTTCCAGTTTAAACTTAAGCATGTATATTTGAATCATCTATATAGGGTTATCATAAAGTCAAAGAAATGCCCCATTTCTTTTTTTTCTATCATTCATTCTTCTTTCTTTCTTTTTTTAAATCTATAAGCCGTTGTACAGAGGAGTTGCCATTGGACAACGCAAGTTAGCACTATAGTGTGTCTTGGTTACGTAGATTGGGGTAAAGTGATGCTCGAGAAAGATTCTGCATGGTACAGATCACTTTAGAAAGGCCTGACTGTGCCCGTCATTCCCTCCCCCCGTTGTTTATGTGGTAAAAATGCTCATAAAACACAACAGAACCACAAGATCTCTACACTCAAGGAATGGGATTTCCCATTGTCACCAAGAAAAGCAGATACTTGCCAGACCGTAAGTTAATAGCTCCCCAAGTTGCCGAGTGGCTTTTTCAGAGGGCGTGACTCCCCAAGCATTGCCACAGCAAAGTTTCAGGCGAGAAAGAGTCCCCCTGGAAACACGGCGTGTTTGCTTCCACCCTGCCGGCCACCTCCGCTCCTGCTCCTTTGCACCTGGTCCTGTGGAGAAGCAGTGTGGAGGGAAGAGATAACTCACGAGCATTGTGAGTGGAACAACGGGAAGAAATTCAGCTGGAGTGGATTCAGCCGGGCCCTCACCAGGCTTTGTGGGGAGCTGGTGGCAGGAAGGCTGCCCGGAAAATGGAGCCCCATCCCAAAGCTGAGGCTGAAATGAACTACGGGGTCCCGGAAAAACAACTTAAAGAAAATGAGACTCAGGGGAGGAACCGGTTTTGCTGAGGCAGGATACAAGTTCTCCTTAGGTTTCTAGTTTCAGTTGGGTGGCCGAACAGCACCGTTAGCTTTGCTTCGGTTGCACAGACATCATTTGCTTTTCTAGATGAATTCATTCATGGAGAAAGTACAATGGTGCCAATGTCTGAATGGTTATTTCATGTGTGACACGTACCTATAATGTAGCAGGCATGCTACTGTGTATATACATATACACATTATATATATACATTTATACTATGTATGCGTATGTATGTGTGTGTTGCTATTTCCACATACTATGTATTTAGTAGCATCATTAAGGAGAATTTGCTATGCTTACTGGTATTCTGGCTTTTCTGGCGGTTCACTGGAGCCTGTCCCTGGCTGGCTTCAAACTGCAATCCTCAGCTCTCAGCCTCACAGACCCACCCCCAAATAGAACCTTTTTGCGTGTTGATCTTCCGTCTGTAAGGACTGTAATTCACATAGAGGAGAGGGCGTGTGATGGTTGACTTTCTTGGTCTGGCTTGACAAACCACACGATCCTCTTCTGTGTGGGCGAGCGACATCCTTTTGCTTCTTGTCAATGCAAGCTCAACACGCGATCTTGCTTCTTGATGAAATCACGTTCACTTCAAGGAAGCCCTGCTTGGCTTCTTTTGGTTTGGCACGTGTGAATTCACCGCCTCAGGACCATAGGGATTGTGTCCAAGGCACCAAAACCTTGATGTGAAAACAGCCTCACCGTGTGACTGGCAGCTTGGCTGCAAATGCAACACAGACTCATTGGAAAAATGGAGGGGGGGGCATCTCGGGGACGAGACCCCAACCACCCGAACAGGATGGTACAAGGAAGGGTCCCCCACATTGCTCAAAACAGCACCGAGCTTCTGTTTGTCCCACCTAACGCTGACCTAATGTGTCTCGGAATTCTGATAGACTTTTTCTCTTTTGGTCAGAACATTTCTATTAAAAAGTGCTGAGTTTAATCTCTGGTAACTTCCCACACAGCCACAGTCCACAAGAAAAGCAAATGGCCGAACAGTTATTCTCCCTCGTCAGCTAAAAGTTTTATGGCATCGTCACCATTAACTTGTCTGTTATTAGTAAACTTAAACAGCCAATTTAGTCGGGGAACAAATAGTCCAGAGACTTGATCGGGTTTTAGGAATAATGTTCAGTTAGTCTTTGGAGCTTTCTGTGCAGGCTTGGTGATTTGCCAGCTCCGGCAGCCTTCTTAATAATGGCCGTGGTTTCGTATCATGAATAGCAATCAACCCAGAAGCAGATAGAAGCTTGCATCAGGCCTAGGCTTTCTAGGAATCATATCAACGACAACAGCATTGCCAGACTTCAAGCGTGAAGGGCCATCTTCCAGCTCCTTTCCAGAGTGGTGATCAATCTTCTCAGCAATGTGAACTAAGTGACAGTGCTGGCCACTACCGGCACCGATTTGGACTGGATTCCTCAGAATTATCCCATGCAAAGTGTAGCCGGCTGCTCCCACTGGAGGGTCACCAGAACGATGAGAGTCTTGGACAGATACTCCATTGACATCGACATCCACGTTGCTCCCAAGAACAGCTACACTCCAGGCACCAGGGTGAATGTTGGCGGACTAGCTGGTGTTGACTAGAGCAAAGATGGCCACCATCTTGTTTACACTTGGACCCTGGGGCACATCACCAGTTTTGTAGATGTCCATGAGAATAGCTTGTCAGTTTGGATGATGGTCAGATACAACCTGGAGTTTCAAATGGTCCCATCTTGCCACTTACCACCTCTTGAACCAAAGCATATACCCACTTCGCTCCCGTAGGCTGTCATCATTCCAAGCCAATATTGGCTCCTCTGCTATTGTTGAGGGATTATTGCCAATGTTCTTAATGTAGGTACTGACTTCCTGGATGGTTTCTTCCTGTCTCTTCTGGCTCAGCTAGTTGGAATCTGTTTTGTGAACACCAACAATGAATTGTATCACGCCTAGTGTGACACACTCGGGAGTTTTCCATTCTTAGAGATCCCAGCTTCAAGTTTGCCAACACCAGGAACGATGTTCAATGCAACCTAGTGAGACTGTGATAAACTGATAAGCATGTTTCTGATAAAGTCTTGGTATTTTGGGGGGAATCGATAGTAGTCACACAATTCTTTCTGTTCTCAGATGGCCCTGGAAGAGGCTCATTTTTTCAGGCCAGTTCACCCAAGACCCAACCCTGCGTGATGTGCTCCCATCTCGACTGCCTTCCTCACACAGTGTTCAGTCTTTTGTGGATCCCTCCACATCTGTCCGTGAGTCACGGTGGACTAGCCTGGATCTGTGTGTCCACGGACAAGGATTGTCTTTTCCCGTGCTGGTTTTGGTTTAGCCGTGGTTTTTCACAACACCTATTTTCTAGGGTGGGAAAATAAAATGCATAATTTAAAACTTTTGAAGTGTGTGTTTCGGGTTTTTCTTTATTTTCTGGCCTAGGCTGGTGATGGGCATGTAGAATTGCTTTTGGTCGAGAAGGCGGAGCAGTCGTATCCCCAAGCTGATTTAGGAGTGGTCTGTGCAGGTGGGGGATGGGGGTCCCCGGAGGGGCAGTTGTCTTCTCCCTGTGGGAGGAACAGATGACACACACGAGACCCTATACTGTTACAGATCTGGTTCCCTCTGGCAGCTCCCGTCGCTGATTGATGTGCCCACGCGCAGGTCTTGACAGAGGCAGTGCCACGGCCGGATGGCTCTCATTCATCACCTCCACGTTAAGATGTCGTCTTGTCTTAGGAGGCATTATATCCTCTGGCCGGATTCCCCACTTCCTCCTCCTCCAGGCCCCTCCAACCAACTTTGGGGAAAGGGCATGGTGGTGAGAATAGAGAGAAGGAGCACACGCTGAGAGCGCAGAGAGGACGGAAGCCGTGCCCGGCTCTCTCTACTCTGCACAGCCCCTCGCCCCAGGGGCTGGGCCATTTCTCTCCCCTCGCTCACATCCATGTATCCACGGGAACCGCCGGAGCCTTGAGCTTCTGTATTAGGTTCATAGCTCGAGGGGTCCACCTATTTGAGGTGTTTCTTTAGTCTCCAAACAGCCTCTCAGGAAAGAATGAAGGCGACCCAGGGAAGTGTCTGACAGATGGAAGCCCAGCTGCAAAGCCTGGCCACGGAAGAGTCAAGGTTTCAAGGGGATGAATTTGGTTCTGTTCCCGGGGACCAGGACTAAAGCCTCTGATCACAGCCCGAGAGCCCAGATAAAGGGGGCAGATTAATTTCAGGTCCACGGAGATAAAAGGAAGATTCCGAATCTGCCAAATGGATAGGCATAAATTCAATCAACAAATTAGATGTAAATTCAATATGCTTAGTGCTCAAAATAACAAAGTCAGGGATTAAAATTTGCTTGTATTAGAATATGTAAAAAATATTTCCCATCATTCTTCCGAAAGAGACCAAATTCCCAAAATGCACGTTTTGAAATTTTTTTTGCAATGATTCTCTGTTATACTTATAGTAGGATTTTCTCCTTTGTTTCTGTACTCAGTGAGGCCTAAGAGGAAAAGATAAAACATAGAAAATGAGCGCCGCATGCACCAAGACATTTTTTAAAAATCTCAAATAGAAATGTGTTGATGTTTACCGAATATCCACTTATTTTTGTGTGAAGGAGCTGTGTCATCTTTGTGGGACTCGAACCCAGGGCTTCTTGGCTGGGAGCTCTGCTCTAGTGTGTGAACCACAGCTCCACGTCTAGCTTTTGGGTAGTTAGTTAGAGAGAAGGGCCTCTCCGATTCGTCCACGCAGGCTGGCTTCAGACTGCGAGCCTTAGTGCTCGGCCTCCTCAGAAGCTAGGAGAAAAGACGTGAGCCACTGGCGCCGGGCTAAGCAACTGATTCTTAAAGTTAATTTCCTGAGTTAAAAAAAAAAGATATCTCAGGATAAAAATGAACTTGAGGGGCTGGGGATATGGCCTAGTGGCAAGAGTGCTTGCCTCGTATACATGAAGCCCTGGGTTCGATTCCTCAGCACCACATATATAGAAAACGGCCAGAAGGGGCGCTGTGGCTCAGGTGGCAGAGTGCTAGCCTTGAGCAAAAAGAAGCCAGGGACAGTGCTCAGGCCCTGAGTCCAAGGCCCAGGACTGGCAAATAAAGAAAGAAAGAAAGAAAGAAAATGAACTTGAGGTAACATACTATTAGAATTATAATCTCAATAGAATATGTGTACACTTAGTTGTGAATATGTCAATCCTGTATTTAAATGTGTGTATTATAAACAATGTGTAAAAACCAACCCTCTGATGTTTTTACTCAGTTACATCTGTGAAGCTCCAACGGTCTCAGTCCTGAAGTCGAGAATACCCCGACTACCACACACCGTCCTATGATTTCATTCTAATCCTCACCGCCGAAGGAGTAAATGTTCTCTCTGAATAAGCGTATTCACCCCCACGCTTCTGCAGCAACTAGCACGTGATATGTGTAAACGAAATGCTTGTGACAAGCGAAACTGTCTCCCAGATACAAAGTCAGGAAGAGGTGGCAATTAGGAGGCTGCTATTTACAGTGACAAGGTATCACTGTAAATCACTGTACACATTGATTAGTGTGTCCCAGGGTAAAGATCTCTGGAGCCAAAGAAAACAGGGAACTGTACAGCCCTTTAAAAGTTGGAGAGAAAGTCGATTTTAAGACTTCTTCCCCTCCCTCCCTCCCTCCTTCCCTCCCTTCCATTCTTTCTTCCTTCCAAAGCATCCCCCATAGTAAGAATAAATTGTAGGCTACTACAGATGTTTAAAATGCCATTTTCCACTCACAATTCTTAAGAGAGTCACTTAATACTTTTGACACTAGATGTGGAGGTTCCAGGTATAAGGCACTCTTTTTCTGGATCTACTGAGTTGGTTGTTTACACACACACACACACACACACACACACACACACACACACACACACACTGAACACACACTCTCAAGACCAGGGTGGCTTATTCAGTTCAGTTCTTATACCCATAGCACAAAGATACAACTAGATAGTAAAATACAAATTTTGTTTCACTATGCCATACGTTTGCAAACAATTACTTACAGATACGTAAAAACATACGAAGCTTCAGAAGTTATCAGAGAAATAGAAATGACTACCCAACAAATTAGTGTACTTTACCTAGTAGTGTTTAGATAAAGTCAGCAATATATAAGCAAGCATTACCAGGTTGTATAGTACTGGAAATCACTGCATACAGTCAGAGGGCTGCCTGGGAGACAGAATGTAATCTAACATGGCAAAATAGAAATCAGACACATATCCCAGAAGATGACTCCAAAATGTGCATGGAAGCATTGCCTACCATTAGAAGACTTATAAGCAATCTGGGCTACCTTCATGGAAAAAGGTATGTTGTAATTCATTTATAATAATAGGACAACCCTTAATAGGGAAAAGAAATTAACTAGAGGTACACTTTCTAATTTGTATGGACAATGTCAAAGAAAAAAAATGATGATGTAAACTGTATGTAATTCATACCAAGGTCTAAAAGTGGGTTAACGTGTGTACGAGTGTGGTGTTACGGATGTTTCGAAGACAAGGTTCTTGCTATAACGAAATCTTCAGTTAGGGATCACCTTGATTGTGTGGGAGCCGCTTGGTGGGTTGAGGGGGGAGGTAAGTAGCAGGCGCCTCTCATGTGGTGATGGGGTTCTATCCTTAAGTTCCGTGCCTTGTTATGTAATTTGTTTTTCTCACCTATGTAGAATCCCAGGTCTGTTAACATTTTCCCCCAGGCTCCATACTTGGGAGTTTGAAAACTCCCCTGAGCGTCATTAGAGACAAGCCATTGAGGAATAATCTCCTGCGTGGGCCTCCACGGTCTCACAGAAAGGCCGTTTTGTTCCTCGCAGTGCATCCTACATCCTGTTTTGCTGAAAAGTCGAGTGCTACAAGCTTCCGTTCCCAGAACTTCTGCCATCTGTCCTCAGAGTCTCCTTTCTGAAAATTGTCAAACATCTCTACTTATTCATTGTTTCCGTTAGCTCTTTGAATGAACCTCTTCCCTATTAGCAGGTAAGTGATCCTTCCTTTCCTTCTCGTTATTTGAAACATCTCGATTCATTTGGGCTTTGTATCTTGTTTCAACATAATAAGTAAACGCAAGTTTTTAAAGAAAAAAAAACAACAACACCTGACAGTTCCCTCAGAGAAATGACATTAAGGAGCAGGTAAGGGTATTTCAACTGAATTAGATTTTGATGTTCTCTTATTTCCCCAAAGTTCCCTGGGCCTAGGTTTTCTCTCCACCCGTCCCCAGAGGCTTGCTATGGTATGGGAGGGGTAGAAAAGGAGTTAGAACAGACAGTGAGGCTGATTTCTTTCTCCTGATGCGAAGTGTGCAGGGTAATGTGTGACCGTGAATGATCTACGTGTTTACCTCCACACGCCGTGGAATGGTGCAGAATACCAGCATGCACGTGAGAAACCGAATAAACTCTTGCTCCATATTCATCTGGATGTCATTCCAGAAGATGTCTCTTCTATGACTTTCTGCTGTATTTTCTGGTCCGACACTGAGCTTCTGACGAAACATATGGATGTGTGAAATGGTCAGTTGTAACTGGATAAACAAAATTGCTTGGAGAAAAGATGGCTAAACCGCGAAGCTCACTGCCGAGGGCTGGCTTTTCTCTTTATCTCGGGGCTGGGAGTAGGGAGTAGAAAAAGGATTTGGCTGGCACTCTCGGAAGACAGAGTGAAATTCACAGATACCAAGACCAAAAAAGACCTCAGAAGTCAATTTCATGCTGAGTTGTTCAAAACCATTTTTACATCACATATAACTTTCCTACTTTGCAAATACGTTCAAAGTCTCTTGTTAGGTAGAATTGATGTGATTTTCTCCCCCCCCCCTTTCTTAATACCTTGGGGGGAATTAATTTAATCTGTGAAAATGCTGTGATATGTGTGGATATACGTTCAAAAATGAGAATCAAGAGCAAAATTTTAAATGGGTTTCCATCCATGCAAATTGCTCCTGGATAGGCATCCAGTGTTCACTAAGGCCTCATTTATGAAATCTGCGATTCCTGCACTGACCGAGGGCTTCATTAAGAATCTTATGTAAGATTCATTTGCTATTAAGACGTGCCTTCCTAATTCTATGTTAGTCATATTTCTGGAGTATTTTATCCTTTTGTAAACATAACAGACAGGAACTTCCGACATTGTTGAATGGCATTTTTCTGAGACATCTGTCAGCAATTAGAACTTTGTTTGAGGGCTATTTTCACCCAAAGTTGGGAACTTACAGATTGGGCACAAATTCATAATTCAAGTATTAATCTGTCATCTTTAGCCACCGTCAGTGAATAATCTTCGGGGAGTTTAGTGACCAGGCAAATGAGGAGTGTAAACACTGGATGAATCCAGAGCTATGGTCTCTTTCGTGTTGTAGAGGAAATTTGTAGGTAAGCGGTGGTGGGTAGACATTCCCGTTCTAATTCCTTGGCTCACTTCCTGACGTGGGAGGTCTCCCCCGTGCGGCCCTGGCTGGCACAGATGCCGGTGAGAACTGCTCCGCCACACCTAATGTAAAAAGAAAGCAACGCGGAGAGCAGACATGGCGGGAAGCAGCGGAAGGGAAGAGAGAAGGAAGGGGTGGGAGATAAGGAAGGAGTCCATAGGTGCATGGGCTTTGTAGTCAAGCTAGTCATTTAGTCATTTCTTAGGGACTCCGTGTGTCCCAGCACGACACATTATGGCTTGATCATTGTTCTCAAATGTACACTGTTTAATCCTTCCCATCTTCCCCCGACACTCAGCTGTTGATGAAAGGCTTTAAGTTCTGTATCTCAATTAGGACTGGAACAAAGTACGTTGTATTCAACCCTTTAGTAAGGCTCTCAATAGCTTAGTCCTCCTCCTCCTCCTCCTCCTCCTCCTCCTCCTCCTCCTCCTCCTCCTCCTCCTCCCTCCTCCTCCTCCTCCTCCTTCTCCTCCCCGTTCCTCTCCCCCTCCCTGTCCTCCTCCTCCTCCTTCTGTAAATCCTGCATGTTAATGCCACTGGAGCAAAAGTAAGTGATGGCATTTTAAAGTCTTTAAATTTAATAGAAATGTAAATATTTAAACGTAGATAAATTCTTATATCTCGACTAGAGAAGAGAGGATTGCAACATGCTTCCCAAATAAGAAATAACTTTGACAAGATTTGGTGTCTTTTCCTTAACAACTTTCTCAGAACTCTCGGTTTTAGACATATTCCTTTCCACTGCTTAGATTCCCAGGAAGTCTATCTCATTAAGAACTGGCTAATCTATTTCTTTATTTCTTGTCTATAAACCAAAACAGTCCCCTTCTATTTGAACTATGAGCACTGGAACTAAGGTATTGTCTCCTGGATCTCATTGAAAGACCTTTCTTTCTCGGAGGTCCACTTTTTTTTTTTTTTTGGGCCAGTACTGGGGCTTGGACTCAGGGCCTGAGCACTGTCCCTGGCTTCTTCCCGCTCAAGGCTAGCACTCTGCCACTTGAGCCACAGCACCACCTCTGGCCATTTTCTGTATATGTGGTGCTGGGGAATCGAACCCAGGGCCTCATGTATACGAGGCAAGCGCTCTTGCCACTAGGCCATATCCCCAGCCCTCGGAGGTCCACTTAATCTAGCCAGGGCAAGGCCTGGAGAGTGTGACGTGAAATGGGTAATTTCTTTACGTCTTCGCTTGGGCCTTGCACTCCTTGGCCAGTTTGGAACTATTTATCTCACCATGTCATTATTTCACAGACACCATTGTCAGCTCAGCAGCCTTTCACTGGGTGAAGACAAGAACGGGAAGACTGATAGGGTTCCTCTGGTTTTCCAATCAGCTCAGGTTTCTAGTCCTCGGCAGCCATTTTTACGTATTATCCAGCTCCTCTCTCCTTTTTCCTTCCCAGGAAGAAGTGAAAGCCAGGCCTTCCTCGGATGAACGGAATAATTACTTCCTTAGCGTTCGCACAGCGTATGATTCTGCACGCACTTTCACGTGCTTGCTTCCCTCCTGTTTGGCTCAGTCCTGTGAGGCCCAATTTGTGGAGGCTGACGATTGTGGCCTGGAGTAGAGTGACTTGTTTGATCTCACGTCGTCCCCGAGACGTTGCAACTTGCATTATCAACACCAGCAATCTCTGTAAGCCATCTTAGAGTACTCGCCATCATGTTTCCTGTTAGACTACAGGGGAAAGCAGATACTAATGGGAGTTCGTGAGTCAACTCGCATGGATACCCAGAGGACAAACAGGGTCGTACAGTGGTGTGAGCCCAGAGAGAATGCAAAGTCCCAAATAACCAGCACAAGAAAGGGCTGGAGGCATGACTCAATGGCATAGCGCAGGCCTAGCAATATCTGGAATACTTATTTCTAGGAAAGTAGTTACGGAAATTATGTTAGTTAAGTTTAATTGGATGCTAATCAATTGTGTAGAAAGAAACTTCTGATAGACTACTTCTGATATTTTGTTTTTATGTCCAAGAGAAATAAGAATTCTATAATGGAAAAAAGGTTGATAGTAAGACACGTTGGAAGTGCTGTATTACTACTTCAAAATTACTACTTCAAAAATTCTGATTAAAACAATGCTGACATGGGAGCAAATGGCTGAACCATAACCCTTGTGTTATTTGTTAGGTTTTTGCGTGGCTCTTTCTGAGACTTGATGTTGCGAAGAGATTAAGTCAGTGAGCAAGGCAGGAAGTCATAGATTCTCCAGTGATGGCGGAGGGAATTACAACGAGAATCAGGGCCCATTCTGGTGTGAAAAGACTACGGATGCCAATCTCGGGCCTGTCTATAAAGGCTCCATTGAGGACAGCTCTCTCCCCCCACTGTTACTGAAAACGACATGCTTTTTAGAGCCAGCAGTAAATATATTTCTTCCCCTTCCCCTCAAGGGAACCGAGAAGAAAGTTACCTTGACCTGAGCAGCTCTTGAAAAATGCAATCTCACCAGTGAGCCTTCAGGTAAACCATAAGTCAAACGAATGTCTTCCTGGATTCACAGTGGCCATGGAAACCTGAGAGGAGAAAAAAACCAGATGAATTCTCTCTGGAAGAGCCCTCATAATTCATCCTAAGTCCTAACAATGTCACACGAGCCCGTTCCACGAGGAAGTCATGAGTGTTCGTGGCAAAGCCGGTTCCTGTGAAGGGAATTGTTCAACCCCAAGCCAGGAAGAGCATCAACGACAGAAGATGCCACTTCAGCGACTGGAGTCCTCAGATGCAATAATGACTCCTTAAGCTTCTTTTTATGAAGGCAGACATTGAAATTAGAGACTGTGTGAATGTGCATCGATTTTATCCTACGACTAGAGCAGAAAGGAGTAACAGACAACAGCAGGAAAGTGGCAAACACCACACAGAGACACAAACTACACAATCGAAAGTGGGGCAGAAAGAAAGAACACAACATGGTCACGACAATGACTACGATGATGATGGGGGGGGAGGGAATCATGACTATAAATCCCAAAAATGAGCAGAGGAATTTTAAAGAATCCCTAGAAACCACCCGAAATGTAATTTTAGAGAAATTCTATTCTAAGAGTTAGCAAGTGAGGCCGGCCCTCACGCAAGGCAGCGATGTTGGCTGCGGTGACCACATATGAAACAGTGACTCATAACACATTTGTCCACGTGACAACTGATTTCTGCCGGGACTGGTCTTGAGCTGCGATCCTCTCATTCTCAGACTCCCCTCGAGCTGGGTTTAAAATTCCAAGCCACTGGGGCCTGGCTAGCTTGATCCTTTCAATTCATTTGCACCCATAAAAGTCACAACATAAAGGCAAGTTCTTTTACTAGCAACACTACTGCTATATTATTAAATTGTTATGAAAATAGCTCGTATTGCAGACGGTAAAATTGGAGCTCCTGGTAGTTTGATTGGTGGCACATGAAGAAGCATTTTATTGTTGTTGTTGTGGTTGTACTACCAGAGCAATGCTAGCCCAATTATTTCAAGAAGTGTCCGTCTCTGGCACTATTTGATGAGTTCTTCTCCAAAATGTTGGGTACAAGAATTGTGTCAGACTTACGAGGTCCTGAATGCACTGCGTAAACAGTGATGGACACAGGTCCTTGTCTGTGGGAACCACGCTGACACAGAGTTTCTCCCCAGCGTTCTCGTGTGCGCTGACCTCCTTCCCGGGCAGCCGCTCCAGTCCCTGTGTCCCCTAGGAATGTCTCCACGGAGTTTGTCGCCGTCATTGCGTTAGGGCCTCGCAGCCCTATCTGTAGAAGCTCAGGGCTGATGGACGTGGGGATTCTTCTCTCTTGCTCCTGTCAACGGCAGCAGCACTGGCTCAGGGTGTGACCTGTGGCTGGGTCACACGGGGGTTATCAAGTCAACGCTAACAGACACACAATCCTAGCTGTATACGAGGGAGAAAAGAGATTGGCTTTTGCCGAAACATCCCGGAGACATCCAACAGCGCAGGGGGATGTGGTTATTTTCTATAGTGGATGCAATTTTTAATAAAGCCAAGGGCTCTCTCGGCTTTCCAACTCCTGTTTGTCACGACAACTTGTGCGTCATGTGTCATTCTTGAAATGATGGGGTGCCTGGTGCCCCCTGAGGATGAGTTAGGATTTTGACAGACACCTCACAGTCAGAGCAATTTATGTGTGAAACATAATAGTCTTAAGGTTTTCCCTAGGGACTTCCTAATTCCTGTTTGGTGAAAATCTGTGGCCAGCTGGACACTAATCCTAGCTACTCAGGTGGCTGAGATCTGAGGATCATGGTTCAAAGCCAGCCAGCCTTGGCAAGAAATTCCATGAGACTCTTATCTCCAATTAACCACCAGAGAACCAGAAGCGGTGCTGTACCTTACAGCCTTGAGTGACACAGCTCAGGGTCAGAGCCCAGGCCCTGAGTTCAAACCCCATGGCCACCACCAAGAACTAGCACAAAGGACTTCATCTCACTTAGGAGGGAGGAGCTTGGAGGCCTGGCAAACTCTTAATGGTGACACTTCCTAGTGCTATGACGTTAGCTCTTCATGTTCACCCCCCGGATTTGGGAAGTGACACCGTGAACCCATGGCGTCTATTTCCTAGAATCGCAGCTTCGACTCCGTTCCGGTGGTGCTCGTGGCACCGCTGGCTGCTCAGCAATTTTTTCCCCACTGAATCGTTGTTTACTTTGATACCACTCTTTCCTAACCCCCAAGTCAACCCAAACTCAAAAGACAGAAGGGCAATTCAAGAATTACTAAAGCCAGCGCACCAGCCATAGCAAAGCTGCTTTATGCAAGAATATAGATCACAAAATATGGATATGTGCTTTTCCTCAACCTTTGTCACTGTAAGGAATGGATTTCAGGTTCCTAAGAACCCCGGAACCCACTAAATGTCGTGGGAGGTTCTCACGTGTGCCAGCTCTAAGGGCCCTTCAAGTACCAGCTATTGTATTCTTTAAATATCATTTCATTGGTATTATACGGAATGGTTACCATTCCGTAAGTCAGGTAATGAGCACAGATCTTTATGGGCAATGTCGCCCCTTCTTTCCTTTTCCCTTAATTTCCTCCTCCAACGTATCCTATTTAGAGTTCATGCATGTGTGTGGAAATGACTGCTTGTATGTACGCATTCTCTTTTGAAAGCTGAGAAAGGATGTTAGATGATAGAATAGGTTCAAAAGCCTCATTGACCTTTTTCGGGCTCTGTCTTCCAAATGACATTTTCGGCTCTTGGTTCTATTTTTAAAGAACCGAAGCGTTGTGGTCATGTTTAAAGAGCTTTTCAATTAAGCACTCCTTAATGTAAATTTGCACTATGTAAAATGGTCAATTTGCTTCATCCAGTACTTGTTAAGATACGGAACATGTTTCAGAAATTCACACTTTTCGTGGATTCCTGCAAAATCGCTATTGCAATTAATGTCAGTGCGCTAAAGATGGGCGTCACAGCCCATTAAAACTGGGAAAGCTACGACAGCCCCGCTAAAGCCAGGTCCGTCTGGGCTGAACACCAAGCGCTGGCAAATTCCACGCACTGCATTTGAGAAAGTTATGAGCTATTAATTTTGCATTATATTTGACTAAGCAAGAGAAATTAGTAATGGTGCAGGATGAAAACTTTCAATTTGAGGAGCAAATGTGGGGATGTGCTAATATAATCAGGCAACTTCTTTGAAGACACTCACACTTTGAAATGATGGTCAGCAAAGAGCTCTTCTATGTCCAGAGTCAAAAATAATTTCCCTCTGACCATTGACAGCTGATTTATCCTTTGAAAGAAAACATCATCCTAACAGTGTTGGGGAAAAAAGTTCACTGCGGATCATCTTCTATTGGAACTTCTGAAAACCCTTCTTTATGTATTTTTAATGAGGAATTTTTTTTCCAGCCTGGGAAATAAAGTAAGACGTTTTGCTTTCCTCTTTCCTTGCTCTCAGATGTTTTCTCTGTTGGCCAAGGAAGGTCAAAGAGGTTGCTGCTCATTCTGACTGGCGGATGGGTTTTTGCCCTATCAGCCAATAGCACATTTCTCCCCAATTGATCCCCTATCTTCAGTTTCTTCCAGTCTATGATGGAGTCTGTGAGGAATAACTCAACTGGCTCCATGTTGCTACCCCTGTTACCTTGCCTCGTTATTCCAATGACCCAGGTACCTGACCCCGCCCCCCACACAAAAAAAAGATAGGGAGAAAGCAGATGACTCTAGAAAATAGTCCTTACTGGTTGACTGAATTGATTTTGTTTTAAAATATTGTAAAGTGCTTGTTTTATACAAGACACACTAGATAGACTCTTGCACACAAATGAACTTGTGAACGAGCAAGTGTTGTGTGTGTCTGTTTTGAAGGCCCACACACCTTTTAATCTCAAACTTACTATGTCTTGCTGTTAGTTATATTCTACAGTAAAACCGAGGTTTGTGCCATGCACAATTTCAAAATTAATTTAAATAAGCAAAGAAAATGGATCAAAATACTCACTAAAGAAAGAGTAAGTTGGGAAAATAACATTTATAAATCCATTGGTAAGAAATAAGGCAGCCTTTGTCTTCCTATTACAACCCAGTGAGATCCTGGAACTCTTGATATACTAGGGTTATTTAATTAACTTCAAGAGCAAACTAATGCATGTGCTTTATTCTTTGGGGCCAATAACTTGCTCACAATGGCATATTAATTAAAAATAAGTTACAATGAATTTCCTTTGGAAACACAAGTGATATTAAAACTTAATACTCTGTTAGTTTACCATGATTATTATTTTCTTTTTTTAATATCTTACCAACAACAGAACATTAATTAAATCACTAATTCACATCCATACACTTACATACTCTTTCCTTTGGACCACTATTATTGAGTTTAAAGAAGAGAACATACTTTTTTTTTGTCTTCGAGAAAGTCCACGAAATGTCATCTTAAAATATGGTGCCATGATATTCTGATTATTTTCAATTAAGGAAAGTTAGTCAGCATCAGATACTAAGAAGGACCTGTCTGGCTTGGACTTAGTCTTTCTAAAACAGTATATACTATTTGAGCTCTCCATAGAGTCTATTATCCTTCTGTTAATTCATTTCTAGCCACTTGTATACCACGGAGTGCATCTACTTGTACATTTTCAAGGCACATTCTAGCCACCACCAATGAGGGCAAACCACACAACCTTTGTTTCTCTGGGTCTGGCTTACTTTTCACTTAATATTCTTTTCCCCAAGTCGTTCCATTCCCTGATGAATGGTACAGTATCATTCTTTCTAATGGACGAGTAGAATTCCATGGCGTATGTATACCACATTTGCGTGATCCATTCATCCTTAACTTCCCCTTCACTGCTCTGCATCTGTTGGCTGTATCGTCTTCAAGATCTGTTGTCTGAAATCCACATGGCCTCCCTTGTTCTGGGGTTCTCTGAGTTGTATGATTTCTCCCTATCAAGGAAATAAGAGTCTCGGTAACCCTGAGTTCTCTGAGGCTCCCTGGATCCATCCACGGTGAGTAATATCTCCTCGCTCTTTCTCCTGCACCTGTTCCTTTCTAGGCTACTATTCCTGTCCGGGGTACCAGAGTAGTGGCCAAATCCATCTCCTATCTCAAGGCTGTGTTTCTTCCCATCGTTCTTCGCTTGAGTGGGGGTCATCACAGCTGAAGCTGAAGCTTAGCAGCCACACTTCATGCTCCCAGGGCTTCAGATTTTCTTTGGGAAGAAAACATGGACCCATATCCCTGAGTGTCCTTCCCTCCGGACTCCGGACACCTTTACTGCCCATTGGGAAATGATTACCTCCCTGTAGACTGCTGAAATTCCCAGCACCCTTCCTTGGAACTGTATTTGCAGGCCTTCGAGTCTCCACAGTATCCTGATTCTGTCTCATCCAGAGACCTTGCACAGATTTGTTTCATGAGTGTGTGTGTGTGTGTGTGTGTGTGTGTGTGTTTCCCTGCCTGGAACAGCTTTCCTCTCCATTTTCAACTTCTTTAAAAATGTTCAGTAGTAATAAAATTAGATATTCCGTTCCTTACGGGGGACTCTGGGGACCGTTTCCCCTTGTGTTGAACTCGTCAGAGCCGCCATCTTGTCTTGGGTGTCTCTCTTCACCCGCTGACCACAGCCGTCCTGCCTCGCCTCCTCTCTCCAGCGGAACTGACCACAGAAATATTAACATCGATTTGACAAAATAGCCACGTAGAGCAATGCATTCGTGCAATAGAAAGCTCATAGCTACAGCACGTCAAGAATATCAGGGATAAAAATGAACCTTGATTCAAAGCGAAATAATTCTTAAAAGACTTTTTTCTGTTATCATAAAGGCCATGCGCATTGGGTTACAGTTATGTAAGTCAAGGAGAGAGTACATTTCTTCTCGGACCAGGTCACCCCTTCCATCGCCCTCTCCCCGTTTTCCCTTCCCGTCTGCACTCACATGTTGTGTAGCTCATCATTAACATCGTGCCCAGTGAACACCATTGCTGTGTTTGTTTACCCTTTCTCTCTCCATTTCTATGCCTTCACTTACCCTCCCAAAAGATATAAGTGAACAAAAAGAAAAACAACAAAATAGAAACCAGCCTCTTGTTTTCATTTCCTGCAGCTCATTTCAGTAAATATTATTTTGTATACAAAGTGGAATAATTCTGTGTACATAATCCGACCAACTGAGGCTCCATGGTAGATTGTTAATAGCAAGTGATGGTGAGCTCTCAGAATAGCTCGACAATTAGAATTCTCTACTTGAATAAAACATAGATATGCTTTTGGATTTGGCCATGCTGATTTAAGAATTCATATTCCGTAAACACCAATTTGTGCACAAAGACATTCAATCTGTCATAATTTTAGATTTCTTAACCAAAACAATAAAAAAAATCCATGAAAAATCAAGTGGCTTCCTACATTATAGAAAAATACATATAATGGCCCACAGTAGCACTGCTCAGAATAAGACAAAAGAGTGACTGTGAACTGGAAACTTTAAAAGATAAATATTTAAAATGTGTAAGCAAATTTCATAGATGTAAACATCGAAAGGCATCTATGTCTGTATACGTGGGTATAAGTAAAATGATTTAGATTAATATTAGATTTTTGGTGTTTTTCTATATGCAATTAGAAGAAATTAGTAAGAATTGTCTTTGAAGTTCTCTTTTCTATCACTGAAGTAATATTGTCATTAAAAATGTATGGGAATAGTTTACTGATAAAAGAGAACAGCAAATCCAGAAAAACACAAGCAAATAATGGAGGGTTTACTCAGGTTGTGGTTAATATTGAATGTCAGTAGCGTGACAAAAGACTGTGTCTCAGCTTGCCTTAGACATTTCCTGCTTCTCATGGCAAAAGACAAGAGTGAATTCCAACTCCATTATCACACATACAAGTCTATTTGATTTTGTTTTATGGCTTAAATGAGGAAAGCAGTAGCGTCGAAATTACAAAATATGAAATTAAAAGTTTGAAATTGTAGATTTCATAACACAAAGACTAAGCATTCTACCATGGATGGGACAGAAGAAAACATGCGAAAACCAAACACCACCTGGCTTATCTGTATAACACAACAATACAATCTCTCTCTCTGGGCATCTTTCAAACTAGGAATTGTCATCCCAGAGTAACAAATAAATGACACTTTTACATTAGAAAGCACAAAGTAAATTGCCTAAGGCCTTTGCTTGGGCTGGGGGGCACAAATCCATCCAAATGGCTCAGGCTATTTGTCTCTAACAAAAATCGTGATCAGATCAAAACATAGGAAAATAAATTCCTAACGTCCAAACGTAGTTTGCCTAGGTCTGCATCCACTCAGAATTGAGAAAATCTGACATTTTATAGAGGTTAGAAAGCAAAAGGCAGGACAAGTTATTTTTCTTTATCTTTCTTGCCCTAACAATTCGTATACACATATTGTAGCAAGAAGCCTTTACCTTTATATGTAATTTTTATAACATGTAATATTCCAAAAAAGCAAACCATCAACCATCTTTCATTTTTAAATCTTCTTTTGTATCATGGATAACTTTCCAGCAAAAATTATGTATGTTGTATTTATTGACCCTTTCTGGATAGTAATTATTATATGCAACTGAGAATTAATCTTTGGCCTGGGTGAGTCTTTATTTTATAAAACAAAATGAGCCCCCAAAAATCTCTTGAAGAGTGATCCAATTTATTTTAATTTTTCAATTAGTTAAAAATAGCATGTTTTTATGAGATTAATGATAATTTTATTCTCCAGATGAGCCTGTTCTAAATTCAAACTGACATCAAACCCAGTGTTTTAAAGAAGAACAATTTACAGGACAGAAATAAAAGACCTGCTTTGCACGTCAGTATCTCCGTAACTAATTCATTTCACATTCAAAATACATATGTGATAAGTGATGGATGTTGTTTATTCTTTCTCCTTTGTATCTTACGGTTTTGTGATGAGGTAGATGTATAATTATAATAGCAGTGTACTAATTTATTCTGCTTTCAGAGCATAGTGAAATTAAAGCAGGGTGGTTTGGTAATGAGACAATTGAATTAGGGAATTTTGCATAATTGATTTTATGTTGTTTTGCATCACAATGAACTACCATTGAGAAGTCAAAGTGTCTGACTTCATGAATAGATAATGTAGATAAATTCACTTTCTGTCAGAAAATGTGTTTAGGGCTGTGGCGGGAATAATCCAATGATATTTGAACCAGCGGTAATATTTCAATAACTTCAAGCATGACCTTCCATAGGTTGGTCTTCGGGAGGGCAATGGTCATGTGGTCCCTTCCATTTATATAGCTAACTGGTTTCTGAAATGTGCACGGATGTGAAGGGCCGGCCTGATTTTACCTGGTCAATCCAGCTCAGTCTTGCACACGCAAGCAGTATGAATAGCAGAGTTTTTCGTTGTGCTCACCTGGGAGTTGAGGATTGTGACAAACACAGGCTTCCTGCCGCCATTGCCTCTGGTCCCGCACAGTTCTGTTGAGGTTCTGGTCTCAAGTGGGACACGTCTAAGTCCATGATAATTGAAGTTCCTGGATACAAAGGGCAGGCTGAGTGGCGGGTTCCAGGCTGTTGGTCCTGAGCAGTAAGGGCAACAGTGCGGAAGCCACATCGCCACACAGGACGAGAAGACGATTGGGGCGGGGGGGGGGGGGGGATTAACACTCAGGGCAATCGTTGCGCCGGGCCAGCCTCTGTGAGCATCTCTCCACCTGTTCCTTTCTATCACAGGCTCTTGACGGTGCCCCAGCGTGGCGCTCAGGCTTTCTGGTGTCCTGGTCCAGTACTAAACACAAACACTGGATGTTCTCCTGATGGGAGCATCTAGCTCTGTCAAGCAGAGATGATCATTTTCCAGATACGGTTGTAGTCAAGCTGTGGCGCAGTACCTAGTGCTCTTGAGTAATACATTTCCATTCTTGCGCCCCGTCCGATATTCTTACATTGGGGGATGTTTAACTGTGGTGATTACAGAGCAAGTTCGTCCCTAAGAAAAGATGATGAAGGGCACATTGATTTTCTTTGCAGAAATCTGTTTTATTTTTTTTCCTTGGTAGAATCCTATTTGCAGTTCCCTATTTTTAAATTTAATTAAAAATATAGTCTGATGGACAGAAGAACCGTTGTCCTGCTAAGAGCATAGACTACATTACTTAGCTCATGGAGCAAACAGAGATTTTTACTTAATAAAAATAGCAATGGTTGTATGTATGAATGGGGATTATTTGAGACGTTAAGTCAATAACACAACTATTCCCTTAAGCAAATCAAGATTTTGATTTGATTTTTACTTTATGCATACCACACGATGTTCCTTGCCTCAAATTAGAGCCAAGACAGTGTGGGAGTTAAACAAGGATGAATTTCAGTCCTCACTCTCTGGTATCTTCTTTGTAATCAGTGCTTCGAAGAGGTACAGGTGAAATTTAGATCATTCTGCATGCTGATAATGGCTTGAGAAACTCGGGCAATACCCCAAAGGGTACGTATACACATAAAATCCTATGTTTAAAATATCAAGTAAGAAGTCCGCGATCCCGGGTGCGAATCGTCCTCGTGATGCAGCCAGGAGTATCCTCCGTGCCCTCCGTGATGGAGTAGGCAGAGGGGGTGAAGCATCCGCCAGACTGTACCCGCTCAGTGCAGAACAGCAGGTCTGCGGGCCAGCCCTGGCTCTCCCCCTCCCCCCGGGTTCTCATTGCCAGCCCTTATCCAGACAGAAACTGGAAAGGCTTCTGATTTGGGGGTTGGTTCCCAGCACTGTTCCGGGCTTCCGTGGACCTTTGCACAGCGCTCCCGCTGCAGCTCAGTGGCTCACGAGCTCTCCTTCCCCGTTGTCTTCTGTAGGTGTGGCCAGCAGCCAGGTGCATTTCCTGTAAGCACACCCTAGCTACCATCATACAAGAGTGGAGACGGGGAACCGTTAGGCAACAAGAATATTAGCACCGTGGGCCGGGGGGGCAAGGTATGAAATTACCTGTAAAATAATCATGAAGCTAAGAATGATGGGAGTGATGCGGTAGGTATGTGCCCTGACTTACTAATGAAGTTCAGTATTCTACATGGCAGACATTCTCCTTAGCTTCAGACATGACCTTATTTGGTTCGCGTCTCCAGTGAGCAAGCAGACAGAAACGATGCATCAAATACTGCTTTTGCTCTGACTTCCAAACCAGGGGTTCTGAGAGAACGTGCAGGGAGCCCCCAAAGAGCCAGGAAGAGGCACGATGCTGCCTGGTGAGTCAAGCAAAGGGACTCTCAGTTCCTCAGGGAAGCTGGGCCATCGGTGAATGTTTCCGAGAGAGGAGGAGAAGCCGTCACCTGCGTCACTGGATTTCAACGCCTTAGACGTAAGGTCTTGTGAAGCAACCAAAGACCTGGATGAAACAACTCTGCCACGAGACAAGCAACTTGGGGTGCGGGGGGGGGTTGTCTCTGAGAGCCTCTGATCGCTAAGTAAGCGGCCTCTGCATTGCCGTGAGACGCTCCAGAGCTGCCTCTGTGCCCGCTCAGCCCCCCGGGCGTCTTCCAAGGGGACGACCGCGCCCAGCGTTGCCGTGAGTGTCCCAGGCGCTTGCTCAACGAGTGAGCCACGTTCCCAGCCTGGAGGTAGGGAAGTCTGCTCATTTACGATTTGGGGTTGCATTTCCTTTGATTCGTTTTGGCATGTTCGACCAGCTCTGAGCTCGGTGTTCACCAGCACACGTAGCCAGCTCTTAGCTGTTGGGCGCGGAGGAAGCCCGCACGGCCTCTCCCTGACCCTCACCAGCGCTGCTGATTTCCCAGGGCGGGGAGTGAAGGAAGGAAGCGGCCCTGTCCTCAGCAGGGACGGGGCCCAAGGCCAGCCTTCACAGATGGGTCGTCCCATTCCCATTCCCAAAGCGGAAAGCAGCTGCGAGCTTTAATAGAATAATTTCAGGCCGTTTTCCTCTGTAAAATATGCATAAGCGTAAAGCCCCACCATCGCAAGCTTTGGGCACTGATTTTTTTTTTTTTAACCATCATCTGATCATGCTAGATACAACCGAGTCGTGATATTTACCAGACGGGAGCTCAGCGCCATCACTCCAGCTTTGCCCGTGGTTTAGACAGGGAGACGACACACCTACTTGTTCCATTGGGATTTGCCAATCAGGGATTTCATGGTGGTTTCTTCCTGTCGATTATCCAAATATTTAAGTAAGAGTGAGTGGCCAAGGGTATGGAAATAATTCATCAAATGTCGTGTGTGTGTGTGTGTGTGTGTGTGTGTGTGTGTGTGTGTGTGTGTCTTCAAGGGATTCTAGCCGGTGACAACAGAATAGAGTATCTTGCGTTCAAATCAGTGCCTTTAAATTTTCACTCGAATCCAGTTCAGTGGGATAACGAAAGCCCGGTCTCTACTAATGACTTGCATCCTATCTCACTTCACGTTCAGAGCTACGGTTGTGGAAGACATCGCCATAATCAGAAAGCCCACGTCGAATCCGCCCACCCTTGGCACATGGTTGCCACAGCTGCTACGGTACCCATCAGCAAGGAGCTAAGAATACAAGACTACGGTTGCTCGGCTTCCCCGAACTGTGATGCTGTCTTCAAGAATCACAAATGGGTCAGGAGCAGGGAGTCAGGGGCAGCCAGCACAACTGTCCAGAGAGGCCTTGGTGACCCGGGGTTAGCGCACACATCCACCTCCTGTGCGTTCACTCGAAGGTAGGCTGCTCCCCAGTCAACTTCTCGGAGCTGTCAGACTGCGATCACAAGGTATTTTCGTCATTTGGGTTCCTCTCTCCAACCCCAGGTGTCACCTTCACGGTGGAGCAGGTGGGCAGAGCTGACGGCACTTTAAAAGCAGTGGAAGGTCTGTCTGCACCAAAGACAAATGTAACCTTCTGCTTGCTACAAAGTGAGAATGGAAACCAGTGCGATTTCCTTTCTATAATCACGGTGGAGAATTCTACCATCAGCTGACAATATGGGGATTAATGTTTTCGCAGCTTAACTAAATGTAAAACTTCTGGCTACATAGCTCTCTCTTTAACTTTTTCCTAATAACAATGAATTCTGTGATGGTTATATGTTAGGTTTATATACATTTCATTTCAGGCCCTGAGTTCAAGCCCCAGGGCAGGCAACAAAAAGAAAGAAGAACAAAACAAAACAGGAGTGTAAGGGGAGGCCTGTGTGGGATCCAGTGGGGGAACCAGTGGGAGGGTGGAAGTCCGATGGAGGGGAAGAAGGAGGGTGAAGATGGACAAAGTGCTTTGTGTCCCCGTGTGAAGACGGAGCAGCGAGCTTTGCCGACACTGGCTTTAGAACGGGGCCCTCAGAAACCCTCCCCATACAGCTCAATGATGCAGATGGTTTATAAAAAGAAGTTGATTCTGTGTTCTTGAAGTTGAGACCTTGTTACTTAATTGGGAAAAGAGGCTCTTCCTAGCTGGGTCACCCCGGAGGGCTGTCTTCTCCTGGTGGCCACTCAGCAGGGCTGGGGTTGTAACGTGAAGAGAAGCAGAGCGAGCAGAATGAACGGCTCGTGCGCACTACACGTAGCACCCGTATGTGCGACGAGTCATACTTTGAGGCTTTGAGTCGTCATTCATTGCAGATCAAAAGAGAAACCCTGGATTAAGTGTTTTCATAAGCACATATTAAAATGGAAGGGTCCTTTGACTCTCAAGTAATAATGCCAATTGTTTATTCATCAATAGTTTGCTCGTGCAGTGGCTACCATGTTCTCACGGGATAGTGAGTTCTTCAAGCTTGGCCCAAATCTTAAGAATTAGGCAAGGCGTAGTCGCTCCTGCAACTTGGGAAATAGACATGAGGAAGGGTTGTAGTTTTCAAGTGATCCCAGCGCTCCCCCCCCCCAAAAAAAAATCATGAAGCTTCATGTTAACACATAAGCCAAGCATGGTGGTGTGCGCCTGTTGTAAAAGCTAAGGAGGAGGCAGAGGTAGGAAGATGACAGCCCTGGACAGGTCCTGCAAAAAGATGAAGTTCTATCCAAACATATAACACAACTTAAAAGGGACCATGGGCGTGGTTCCACTGGAATAGACGTCGAATTCACTGTGCTTTATGTACTGTGACAATTCTGAGTTTCCTTTGATAACTAGAAAGTGAATTCTGTCCATCTGTTCCAGCCATGAATCAACCGCAAATAAACCAAAAGCATCTTGAAGTAATACTTGTACGTTGGTGCTTTGAAAACTTAAAATATTTTATTTCACGTGTCATTGCAATTAGCAGTAGAGTCATTTTTGAGCCCCTAATTGTGGTATACTTTTAAGCTGAGACTATATATAATAAGGCACCGTTTCCCACTCTGGAGTTTGCTCAGCTCTGGATTTGTAGATATTATTAATGCGTCTCTTAATGTTGCAGACGGATTAATAAGGTCTCCGAAGATTAGGAGATGGAGGAAAGCTGCGGAGCGAGTCAAGCGTTGCTCAATTCTTTTTCTTGGAAATCATTTTTTTCCAGATAGGGCTCTTCTTTCTATTTCCTAATTATTTTCTGCTCTTGCCATAATTTCTAAACAAACCAAGATGGAGGTGGAGAATGTTCTAGCTTTAGAGCGCGCTGTTCCTGGCTGCCTTTCTGCTCACACATCTCTCTACCTAGCAGTCAGCTTGTTCTACCAGGAGGGATAATGACATCAAAAGCCCCACATCTCACCGAAATTTAAAAGTGGAGGTTATTGCCACCATTGGTTACACGCACATCAAGATTTTCCCTGGCCCGTGTTTTGAGGATGGGGAGAATTGGATGTGCTTGAACATTTTGAAAATCACAGATACCTAGCAAAGTTTCCTCTTTGATGCTCAGACTGTGAACTTCCAAGCACATTATCTGCTACCTGCAGGGAAAATCTGTGCTACATTTGGGCGTTTGAATACTGGTTATTTCCTCTCTCCTGCCTCCTCTTCGATTCCAACCATTTTTCTTTCTCTTTTTACTACTCGACTCCTTTAAATAAATGAATAAATAAACCCAAGGGAAGTTGCTCAGATATCAGCCAACAGCTGAGAAACCAAGACAAATTATTTACAGAAGCAGAACTTCGTCATGGGGATGAGTTAGGGCCTCAGTGCGATTCAGAGCGGCTCATATTCCTTCTTTCTAAGGAATCACAGAACTGCTGGCTGGTCACTGTAAGTAGGCTGAAAATTAAGCAAATAAAATGCCAAGGCCTAATGTGTGAAGTTCCATCAAAAACTAGCAGACAATTTGTAAAATAACACAAGTAAGGCAATTTGAACAAATAATAATGGGATTTCAATGGGTATTCACATGTAAATATATGATCCGCTATTATCTTTACCTATATAAAGTTGTGTAAATCACTGGTTCCCTTGGTTTACACTCTACTTTTTTCACATATTCATAGGAAGAATGCTAAGAAAGGAAAGCTGGGACTACAGGTACCCATTTATTCTTTATATCTTTTAAATCTATTCTGTCATTTCTCATCTTTTTAAGTCACTTATTCATTGTTTTCCTGAGATGTCTTCTAAGTCCATTTTTGATCATTTTGGCTTCTATGTTGTCTGTAGGTCTGTTGTTTTTTTCCTTTCGATGATGTCACTTTTGAAGTGTCCATTCCTCCCAAACTTAGGTTCACATTTAATTCTGAGCATTGTGTCTAATGGCACGGAGACCTCATCTGCTGTGAAGTTTTACAGGTATGTGTAGGAATTGTATACACAAACCCACAAGCACACACATATCTGTGAAGAGAGAGAGTCAAAAACCATGAACATGCACTTAGAGAGTCATAGACAAATATATGGAGAGAGAGAGAGGGAGACAGACAGACAGACAGACAGAGACATTTTTCACTTAGAGAGACCCAGTGCCTCTATCTCTTGGGGCCTCGAGTGAATGTGTTCGTGTGGAGTTTTCTTGAGCTCCACAAATCCAGCGTGGGCCTGCTGGCCACCAGATGTGTGTCAGCTGTAATCACCGCCCCTAAGTCCTTGCCCTGGGAGTATCGAGCCCCGCGGTAGCCCCGCGGTGGCCCCTCTTTACCTTGGACGCCAGCCCGTAGGCTTCTCTACGGCCATGCTGATGACACATTGCTAGGAACCCAAATGAATGTAGCCTGGGGTTTGGGTGCAGTTTCCGTTTGAATTCGCCATATTTGAAGTCATGGTGTGGATTTCCAGTTTTTAATAGGTCCTTCAAGGTTACGACCTGGGGAAGGGGTTCTCGTTGGCAATGAAATACAGAACCCCAAGACTATAGATCTTTCGGTCTGGTGGGTATTGACACTGCGCTACAGCTAGAGTTTATGGCTCCAGAATTTTCCAACGGTGAGACTGAAGGGCCAGCCACATGGCTGCCATCACCAAGACCCTGGACCCAGCCTCTGTTTACTCGGCCCAAATTTCAGGTCACCATTTGATGTACTGGCTACGTATTTTCCCAAGTTGGGTCACGTTCCTCCCTTTCAAGGAAACGGCTCTTTCCGCGGCTCTTTCTCTTTCAACTGACCTCTTCTCACCTTCAGCAGTCATTCCAGGCGTGAGGGAAACTCTCCCATGGGCTTAGATGGGAAGAGCTCATTCTTCTGGAAGCTACTTCCTATAAATGTATTTGTATCTCGAAGCCCGTAATGGTTTTAAAGGAACATAGGATACCCGAGCTTGTTCTGTGGTTTCGTCTTGTTTTGATGAGAATAACTGAAGGTCCTTAATTTCCTTTTCAAGTAGAAACCCAATCTGTTCATTTGGAAAACAAAATTGTTATTGAGACTCAACCCAGAACACTTGCCATGTGATATCTTTCTGCATTACACTATGGAGAAGAAATTTCTTCCTGCTCTCAAGTTTCAATGTTTGCTGTTCCTCCAGTAGTAAGACAAAGCCTTTTCTATTAGCATTGCAAAGCAGTGATTTTTATAATCATTTTAACGCACATTTTAATGTGTCCTTTGTAAGGCTTATTTATTTTAAACTTGGTCTCTTTACCATGATTAAATAGTTCTTTCACGGTCTTAGTTGAACGACTGGTTCAAGGCCTTGCATAGGATTTATAGGACTCGGGGCTCATTCTATGAACCCTGTGATTCTGAAACCTGCAAGAGCCAAACTAACCCAGGTTTATCTGAGACTTGTACAAGTTAAAGGGATGTTACTATCTGTAGACAGAACAACAGCACTCCCAGTGTCTCTATATCCTCATTTCTGGAAACCTGGAGGAATTGAGATTGCAGATGGAGTTAACTTTCAGATGAAGAGATAAGTACCCATGCCGGCCCTGTGTAATTACAAGGCTCTTTAAAAGTGGAAGCAAGAGGTAGGAGAATAGACATGAAAAGAATGCAACATGAAAATAACTCCGTGAGCAGGTACTGGCTTTCACCATGAAGGTGGACACCAGCCAAAGGCAGCTATGGGAACTGAACACAGAATGACCAGGGGTCAGCTTTCTCTCTTACTTGTCACTGCCTGAGGCCATTGAGAAGACTTTAGAGATCTACAGAACTTGGAGGCACATTAGAGGGGGCTTTGCCAAGTTCTCATCCAAGAATCCCACTCCCTCCTTATCTCAAGTCAATCCTTTTGGAGGGCAGAATAGGTGCTCTCTTGAGTTAAAAGTAACTACTGGTAAGAGTTATGCTGTGAAAGTAATATGCACCCAGAAATAACATGTAGTAGCATTAGAAGGTGCTGGTGGAAATAGGTTAAAAGGCTGTAATTTAAGCCACAAGATCATAATGTCACCAAGGATCGTAATCAAATGGGAAGAATTTGCTAAGAAAGAATGCATAAGCCATGGAAGTAATGCTAGCATGAAATATATATATATATATATATATATATATATATATATATATTTTAACATGGACTGTGCTCAAAAGGCTTACGCCAGTGAAGCTCTCTGCGTTTCACATTACCAGAGGGAGGTTGGCCTTCGGAGGTACAGGCTGCAGAGGAATTAGAAGCCAAGTGAGCAGAAGCACTGCCTACTTCAAGGGTCTAATTCCTAAGGAGCTCCTGAAAAATCTATGAAGGAAAGATCCAGCCATGTAAAAAATAGCCAGTCATAAACTATGCTACTGGCAAAGCTATATCAGGCAAGAAAACTGTTCTTTACTGTCCTTTTGTTTCTTTGTCTTCATTATCCTCATCTTTGAACTTCAAAGTCAGGTTATGAGCAGCAAACTTACACATACACACACACACACACACACGCATATATGTATATATGTATCTCTGTGTATGTGCATATATACATGCGCAAAAACCCTGGTGTCCAAGACAGTTTTTGAAGTAAGAAAAGTTTTTAAAGTAATACAAGAAAAGAGAATGAAGGCAATCTTTCCATTAAAAATAGCATACTTTATTCTGAATTTGTAACGCAAATGAACAGGTGCGGAAATGTCAGTCGCCTTCTTTTGGTTATGTCCCCATTACTTTGTTTCTTTCTGAATCTTAACGAAGTCTGAAGTATTATCAAGACGAAGTGGCTTTTTTAGCAGTATTTAAAGGATTGGTTTTCAATTCCAGTTGATAATGCCAGCTCCCAATATACTGCTGTTATTTTCTTCAGTTAATTTCTTTTGCAATATAACTTGTCATCATTTTCATCTCATGCACAAATCCAATTTTCTTTTAGGCAATACTTGAATTATCTAAATCAACACAAGCTTTTGTTCAAGTGAAATAATTCAAGGCATCAGAGAGATGATATTTTCAGAAAGTTTTTTTGTTGTTGTTCTGACAGAATTGAAATGACTGTTTTTGGAAAATAAGCCAGGCATGGAACTTATTTTTTTTCCTTAACACCAAAAGATCTTTGGTATAGCTTCTGTGGGAATGATGATTGATCTGATTTTGATAACTGATGTTTTTTCCCCACTTTAAAAATAATTTTTTGTGCTAGTTCGGGGGCGAGAACTCACAGCCTGGGCACTGTCCCTGAGCGTTTTTTCTCCAGGCTAACATATGAGCCACACCTCCACTTCCTCCAATTTGTAATTATCGTCAATTAGTTGTGCCAAGGAGTTTCATTTTGACATGTTCATACATACATAAAACATACCTTCTTCGGGCACATACCATAGTTTTACTTCTTGTTTCCCAGTTGGATCTATCTCATTTTCTTCTCTGTGTTATGGAACCTGAAAGACCTTCGCTTTTTTTTTTTTTCTTGTTTTATCCTATTTTGTTTTCTGCATTATAGTCTCATCGGGGACATCATGGTACAGATTCATTTAGATTTCTTTTTCAGTGTACCGTTTACTAGACATCGTCTTATTTACCTGAGTGTATAACATTATAAGTTCTGGGACCAAAAGCCAAGTGATTTTTCTAAGTAATTAATTTTGAGGAGCCCTGAGCTATTAGATAGAATTTTAATTTTAATGTTTCATACACATGATTCTGCATGGAAACAGATTCAGTTTAACCAGACACCTACCTGATCCATTCCACTATTAGTAAATGACATCCATCTAATTTAACCCAAATCCTACTTGTATAAAGAATTACTTCTTTTGCTCTCAGAATAACACTGATCTTGACGCACTGGACATTTTCCCTTCAGAAGAGACTTGTATAGGTCATTCTTTTATTGGAGAAATGACCTCAAATGATTACTTTAGTAACTGTGTCTATCCACATTGCAATGGTATTATAAAAAGATCATATGTGAGATACCTCATATCTTTATAGTTTTCCACAGGCTAAAATAAAGGCAACAAGAGAATTAACCATAATATCAAGGAAAGCAACTGTCAAACTTACCCAGTAACCTGAAATAATAAAGGAATCTCAGTCTCTCCATTTATTTTCATTTCATTGTGAGACTTTCCTCTCTGACTGCTTCTAATCTACCTCAGCAGAAAATATTTTCACCCATGAAGGTCGTTCTTTCTGTTTACAGAAAACTCAAATCATTACAAATATTTCTCATTTCTGAGTTTCCATCTCCCTATCTTCAATTTCTGCTTAACAGATCAAGTTTCAAACTTCAGAATAACCCACACCAAATCCAGTAATTACCTGATCGGTTCGCTTCTCAATGTGTCAGTTGGATCTCTTCTTCTGGCTATCTTGTTTCTACAAACACACCAATATCTCTTCAAGTATTTGAAACCCTTTCATTTAATTAATCTCTTCGTCCCATCTTAACGTTTTCCATTACTTCTCTTTAAAGCCTGTCTTCTCTCCTTACCATGTAAAGAAAATGGTGTTCTGTTGTATCCTGTAACCAGGATTTTCTTGCTCCAATTAAGATGACCCAAAGCTGACTTTTGTCCAGGTATTTTTGCCTTTAAAAATCATTGTAGTGGAAGTGGCGCTGTGGCTCAAGTGGTAGAGTGCTTGCCTTGAGCACAAAGAGGCTCAGGGACAGGCCCTGAGTTCAAGGCCCAGGACCAGCAAAAAACGAAAACAAAAGCAAAAATTGTTGCAGATTAATTGTAAGTAGGTTCTCCAGTGAAAAGAAGAGAGCAATTAATCAGTTGAGGATGAAGGAAGACATTTTAATGAGATTTCAAATTTAAAGAGATTGCACACATTATTGTTAGATATGTATTGCACTGAAGCATATAAAAACTTGTTTTGGTTGAAACTCCAGTATCACTAACAGATTATTAATTAATTGATTCATTAATTAAAATAAGCAAATACAAATTTACAAAAAGAAGAAAAAAGTATGATTTTCATTCTGGAATCATCTTATTTTTAACCATGCAGGTAAATTCCTATAATTATGTATTCTCACAGGAATTGGAAATGTTCTCATGCTATCTTTAAGTTTTATAGCTTATTCATCACCATAGTGACAATAGCAAAATAACTTCTCCATTTAAAACATTTTAACAAAATGACATTGATGTTTTTTCTTAAAGACAAACAAATGTAATTGGTTTAAGTTGCTCTTTCATGAGCAGTTGTATTCAGTCTCTTTCAAGTTCATTGCTTTAATGAATCGAGTTTGTCCTACATGTCTAGCATTATATTTGGGCAACAGGGGTTGAGGGAATGTCAACAGTAAGAAAGACTGTGTAGCCATGGTTTTATTAAATACCAAGAGAAACTTCAGAAAGAAAGGCTTTCAGGATAATAGCCTATGAAGAGAAGATTTTGTCAGCTGTCAGAATGCGAGAGGGATTTCCTAAAGGCCGAAAGGGTTGCCATCTTAGGCTGTGGATTGACTGTGGGAGTCGCGCTTGGGAAACGGTGCTGACACATGGTTCATTGTCACTTGACATGGAGAAAACGGGCAGACCTGCGCGTGTCTGCAGATGGTTGTCTGTCACTCAAGGGCTCACCTCTGGCCACTGACACGGCTTCTGTGTGAACTCAGAACCAGCCCAGCTCTGTTACCAAGATCTGGCTGGCCTGGCATCAACTGCTTCATGCGCCGCGAGTCAGGGGTACTGAAATTCAATCCCGAGGGTCAGGAGTGGGGTGGATTGGCGGTGATGAGTGGCATCTTGGAAGTTTATACTTTCAAGAGCACTACCGGTTGGGAGAGTCAGAATTTCTGAATCTAAGGTAGAGGACAAAGTAGTGCATTTTCAACCAAAGGAGCCTTCCTTGATGGATGATGATGAATTAGTGGGAAAGGACCACAAAATAGCTTGCTTTGTTAAAGAACGGCGAATGGGAATTCTGCTGAAAACGACTTTCAGAGTTTTCCAAGGAAATCGCCCATTTTTCAACAGGAAGCCATGTATTTGCTATGGACCATAATGTACAGCTACGGATGCACTAGTGTCTGATCAGATTCTCTCGTGCATGTATATCAGATTGTATTAGGGGCCATGTCTTTTACCAAAGGGGTGATAGAGTGGTCTTCCCTCCCGGAAACTCAGAGTCTGTCTTTCAAAATATAGAGTGCACTTAGTCTGAGCACCAACTTTACTTATTTTTTTAATCCTACTATATGATTATGTGGAGTAAGTATTGTATCAAATGGTAGGTTTAATTCAAACTCCCACCTCAATTTTAACTTTCTTCCATCAGTTCCCAATGGTTTGCAACGCATACTTGAATTCTCTCCTTGATCTGGGGAGACACCCAAGTTTATTGTGATTATTAGGATAATAGAAGTGTCTTTTATACAAGGGAAATAGATTCTTACTCCATCTTTGTATTAAATTAAGTTCCATTGGCAATAAATTAGGCATTTCTTTTCCAGTTTAAATCTGAGGTCCCCTGTGGTGTCAGAGGACAAATGTCTGGCTATGCATAAATTATGGGAAGATTACAGGCAGGCCTTGGCATTCTCTGTGAGATTTTCCCATAGGTATGCGAACCTATTTGCTAGTAGCTTATGAAAGCATGTAAAAACTGAACACAAAATGTATTTAACTCTCCTTGATCTCTAATAATTAGGAAGGTGCGTAGTTAACCCTCCGATTGGACCAAAATTCTCAGCGGAAATCACCTTACAAAGGAAGAAATGATAGCAAGTCATCATTAAATAAGACTTTTTCAGGTTAATTAATGTTAGGAAGGTTAAAGGAGAGTCACTGAGTCAAACTAAAAGTGTAATACCAGAGGAAAAGAAGAATTTCTATGATCAGATAAAGTATCTTAATTTGCATGTTGGTGCCAAAATAAATACTGTAACTTACACATGAAGGTCTTGAGGTGAGAATGTCATAAATTGAATTAGTATTTAAATTTCAGCAAGAAATGCATGCAGGCTGGGAATGTCCCTTTGACTCAACACCTTCCCTTATATTTCTCAGTTCTGCGGTATATATGATGAAGTCTTGCCTGGATTCTATTCTCATCCCTTTCATCTTTTTATCCCTCTTCCTTTGGCGCCGCCATCCTCTCTGGCAAAGTTATCCATTTCCGGACACCCATTTCCCAGGCTTTAACAAATTCCTATGAAGCAAGGCAAGCCAGACCCAGAGAAACAGGTTATGTGGTTTCCCTTGTCTGTGGTAGCTAGAATGTGCCTATGAATCAACAAGTAAACACACCGGGTGGTAAGTAAGGGGCTATGAATGAATGAACAGACTCTAGGATATATTCCGTAAACCGAGACAACGGATTGTGTTGTGGGTCCCATGAGTTTTTCAGAGACGTCGCTTAGTCATGGAAAGTCACCTTGGCATCGCTTCCTTTCCCTTCGTTGGTGTGGAGGGGGGGTCACGGAGTGGATTCTTCTTCTCATGACTCCAGGACACCATCTTCCTTGCTTCCCATATAATTGATTTCTTCATGGACTTCAGGTTGGGCTGCGTCACTGACTCTGCACAGAAATTTAAATAAGCAAATGTAGCACTGTGGTCACTACCGGATGCTTGCTGAAACTATGCAAGACTAAGCAAGACTGCCCTATGGAGACTGCTCAAAGAGGGATTCAACCGACTGCACCATGAGAGAGCACGAGAGAATCGAAGGGCTCCATCACCAGCTAGAAACAAGGAGCAGGTGCAGCCGTGGGGTGACCGTAGAGGAGACGAGCAAAGGCACCTACATCGCCCGCCCTGTCCTGATGGCTGAGTGCTGGGACTGTGCACGAGAGAGTGCCACTTTCAATCAGCCCATTGTGCTGTGGACGGTTGCCAATCAGTACACCACAGACACAGGCCCAGGACTTCATCACTTGACTTTTACCCATCACACCCAGATTCCCAGCTGAAGAGCCTGCCTGTGCATTCTGCACCCTTTCTTGGACCGCAACATGGGAGCGATGGAAGGAATGGGCTCAAAGCCGGAGTCATATACAGCCCAACGAGGTCCGGGGAATCTTGGATCGGCCGATGCCTGGGAGTGAATACTAACCTTCACGTCTCTGGAGGGAAATCCAGCAGAGCTCTCTGCCTCATTCAGGAGGTTTTCATTGTGTTACTAAGGGAATAAATAATTTTAGCCCTCCCTTCCCCCACCCCCCACTTAAACATTTCTATTTAGTAGAATCACACCACAAATTCTTACTGATTTCTGGTTCACGTTTCAGGTTTTAATTTGCTATTTGCATGTGCAAATTGGTTTTGCCTAGATACGGTAAAGTATATCTGCCTATGAAATGTAACATTCCAGGATATAATCACCTTAAAATATCCTCTGATCGTTAGCTCTCCCCTTCCTTGGTTTTGTGCATTGCAGACGTCTGATCAGGCTCAATCAGCAATAATCAGGCAGTATTTACAGCTCTCCCAGGCTCCAAACACTGACATCTGGCTTGTGAGATCAGGTGGTTTTGTGCAGAAGCTTCTGGGTGATTACTCGATGAATAAATATGAATACCTATAGGTAACACAAAACCTTCAAAAGCGTTTTAAGCCCTCAAAAGAAAACATTGCTGCTTTTTCTCCTCCATCTTTCCCTACGTGTTCAGTATATTCCCCTTAGAGCTACTGACAGGCATGAATAGAGAGAAAGTCATTTATTTTCTTAGGTGAATGGGAAAAAATTACCTCTAGCTTAGTTTTTGAGCCTCTTGCCTAATTTTTTAAGCAGCTTATCACCCAGTCATGAAGGCCTTTGTGACTTGGAAGGAGAAATGATTACATGTGAGGAGATTTTAGCACCGGCTCAATATACATTTCTTCGATCATGTAACAAATAAGTTCAAGTGTCAGTTATACCGCAGCCCTGTTCCAGTGTCCTAAGGATTCAGGACCAAGAAAGATGAGCAAAGCTTCTCACCTTTGGGGGCCTGTTTTCTAATTATGTCCCAAATAACAACTTGTGTTGCAGTGGGCCAGGGAAGGCGGGATTAACAACACTGGACTCAACCTCAAGCTGCACATTGAGATTGGCAACTTGGCTCTTCCACAAACAGGAGGCTGTGGGCTCTGACTCTGTGTTGAGGATTTGTGGGAGCCCAGTAGAACCGATGGTTGGTTGCAGCTCGACACAGCTTCTCTGGAGCTCAGAGAAGGAACACATGGACTCTTTTACTACCATGCCCAGGGACAGGACAAGAACCAAGAAGGGTGGGTGCTGCTGAGACCTGTTAGCAGTCCTCTCTCGAAATGGAGTCTGATTCTCTAAACGCCCGCTGGGGGCTAAAATGCACCATCCTGAAATTCTTCTCAGAGCTCATTTAAAGGAGATGTTATAGCATCCCAGGGCGGTATGGGGGTGAAAAAGTCAGGAAGGTAGAGGTAAATTGCCCCTGACAGGCTACTGAAATTGTAATGGAATGGGATCTGTGAGTTACATCTATAGCAGCAAAGTATTTCTAGGTGATGGTTGTACTGGGCTTAGTATGAAAATTATTTATGGTAATATTGGGTGTGAGAGCACAAATCAGGGAAACCTTGGTACTAATGATGTGATAATTCACTGACGGAGAGAGTTCACTTTTTTCTTCAGATTTGATCATTGAAAAAAATGAATTCTTAAAAGGGATATGTGAGAAAAGGATCATAGAAAAATTGTTTTGTTGACATGTCTGTACGATAGACCCACTTTCATAGTGGCTCTTAAGTCCTCTGGGTTATGTTTGAATCTATAGCCAGTCCTCTTAAGTTTTTGTAGCTTATAAAAAATTGACTCACATTGTATAGCCTGAAGTTACTCACATGAGAACTTACTTATTGAAATGAACTAAGGACAAATTTCATTCTTTAAGTATTGCACATCATTGTTTGGCTGTAAAGGTCAAAGTGTGAATGAAGAGAGGGTAGAAGGGAATAATAAAATTTGGGGCACATATGGAAATATATTATGTGGGGAAATCAACATTAGTAACCCATGAAGAAACATATGAATTATAGCTTTAATTAAATACCCATTTAACTGGGCATTTTCTATTTGATTTTTTTAAAAAAGAAAACCATGGTGGTAATAAAGTTGCCATCTATCTTAACACAGCCCAGATTTTAGGTAGCTTGGAAGTTCATAATTCACAGCTTCTACCATATTCTAAATATTAGGATAAATAATTATTAATGATGGAAAAAGAGCTCTAGAATTTGTCCGCTTGATTTTTTCACCTCCCTAAGATATAAAGAAAACTTATAATTTCTGATTTTGTGATTCCAGTAGTCTCCATGTCACAAAGGTATCATATTGTTGATAAAGTACAAAATTTAATAGTAGCCACTCTAAAGTTTATTATCTTAAAAAACATATATTGGTCTTCTTCATTGTGCTTCTGAACTCACAGACATAAAGCTTTCATATTAATGTGTATTTGTAATTACTGTAAAAAATTTTGAGCCCTATGGTCTCTTCTCATTATGAGTCACATTCTTGGGGAAAAGAAATCATTACTATTTTGGGTCTTATTATGTGTCAGGCATTGTCAAAGTCATGCAAATGTTAAGCTTCAATGTCATAAGATCCCTATGGCTAAATCAGGAAACAGCACAGAGATAAGTCGGCTGTCATTGTGGACAGAAGGTCTAACATCCAGGTTTGAATGGTCCCAGACTACCTCCTTTCTCCTGTCCAGATCTTACCTCACTGTTTGCTAATAGTGTCAAAAGAGGATAACAAATGAAGTTCTATAGCTTATAGAGGAAGCTGTCAAATTATTCGAAGTTCTATCATTGTAGTTACTTGTGCTAGCATGATGGCTGTATCAAGAATATAACTAAAGAAAGAAGGTAACCCAAACCTTTTTGGAAAGGATCCTCTTGTCCAAACACTTGCATCAGAAGGAAGCTATGTAGGCCACAATCATTCATTATTGGTTTTGTGAATTTGTCCAACTTGTTTTAGTCTTGGTACTAAAGGTTCTTAACTAATGTCCTGCTCTAACATTATTGCTTTCTAAAATTTACTGGATTTACCTATGAATACAGAGGAAGGTTAACTTATGAGCTGAATGTACTGGATATTTTTTGAAGAACATTCAACAACTTCACCTTTTTATCACAATTTAATGAGTTAATTCAAACAGAACTACTTGTTCTTGCCCAGATTGGAAGAACAATCCAGATCTAGAAAACATTTTCAACTCAGTTCTGGGGAAATGCTTTGCTCTGTCCTCCCATCTTCGTTAAGTCCGTCCTCTTTAAAATGCTGGTGGTCCCGGCTTTGGATAAGGAAGATATTGCTTTATTGCTTTGGGTAAGGAAAATGGCAGTGGCCCATGAGGGCGGGATCTAAAAGTTTGGGGGCAGGCAGAGTTGTTCTGAAATCGACCCTGAAATTGAGCAGATTTTAGATGAGTGATGAGTTGAGTAGATGGAAAATAAGAGAAGCCCCCCCCCCGCCCCCGCACCAAATGAATTAACTGTGTTAAAGTGCCCATTCACAGGTGTGGCTGAGAATAATCAAATATTTTTTTTAAAGATTAGTACCAAGGAAGATGGGTGCAAAATAACATTACTTTTAGTGTGAAGGTCACTGATTTTTCACATGCGCAATGCAAAGTAACAGTGAGACGTTAAGAAGCATGGATCACTAATAAATTTTAAAATGTATCTAGGTACTTACATACAATAAAGACCCAGCATATTGTCTTTCTATATATTGATGGGAGATGAAATCACAATTTGCTTGAGTGACTTGGGAGACTTTACGGTTGAGACTGACCAATCAGATGATTAGAACTTTCAACATCCTTCCTTAAGAATATTTGAGTCCCAATATTATTATTCTACACTGAGAGTTTCCTTATATTAATTTTGTCTTCCATAAAGAGTTTACTCACTTAAAGTTAGCACATTGACAGCACAAATATTCCAGCACTCTTGGACGCTACAATTTTGAGTGTCAATGAATAATATAATACTCTGGTTTCTCATCATTTTCCCACGCTGGATACAAAAAGATAAACATATACCCAACTTTGAATGATGATAACATTTCTAAATTGAAGGTCTCCGTTGATAGTCTCCCCCCAAACCATCAGTAGGATAGCTTTAAGTTTTGCCAAGCTACAGTTCTTTCAGAGCTTAGAATGAGAATATCACACACCCCCACCAGCACCATGAGAGTTCCTTTTTTATCATTTCTTCTTTCATTCTTCTCTTGAACTTGTATTCTGGGAGAAAGTCAGTGTGAGGATAATTATGATACCATTTAATGCACCTACAAAGTAAATGTTGAACAAGCCAAGAGAGCATGTGGGAAGATGATGGTGCTAAATGGATTCTGGAAGACATTTTGTGATTCGAAAGGTCAGACATGTAGAATGAAACTTGAATTTTATTCATCCTGGTAGTAAAAACACATTCAATTGGTTGAACTTTTCAAAAATGATCATCACCGTGGCAGAAGAATGAATAACAAACGCAGAAAGTCCCTGGTAGCTGAAATGATAGTGAGCACTTTTGTTTGGGTAGATTAGTCACTGAACCAGCACTGTAATTGTGTAACCTTCACTTATTCAATACATCACCATTAGTTTTAATCAGACATATTTTGTGGTTGGTCTCCTGTTAGGATAGAAACAGTAATCTAATTACACCCAAGGCAACATTTGCAAGGCCAGATGAAATGTGAGTTGGATAAATTAGCAGTCCTGACATCTGATAATGAAATGATCCAGTACGGACGGAGTTTTGATATGCACAAGGCTGTTGTGGAAGCCTATTTGCATAGCAATGCGTTACAAGTCATTTTTGTGCTGCCATGGAAGGGGAAAGAATATGCTGATTTAACACGGTTTTGAATTCACAATTAAAAACATGCTGCTTATATGTTTAGATCCATTTACATATTCGTATATTTGATTTTTATTTACGTACTCGCATCTCCGAGAAAACAATCTCAGTGATTTATACTTAAGAAAAAAGTCGGGAACAATTTATACATTAAAATAACACATAATAGGTAGATAGCCAGGTGACATTACTTGGTAGCAGTATTATTACAAAATGACCACATAAAATACAATTCCCCAATAAGTATTCTTGTTGAAATTGACCAAGATGCTGGGTAGGCAAGAAGTGACTTTTCCATTTAAAAATTGAAAATCACTTTTTGCATTATGTATTAGCACCCTGAAGTAGCAACGCCTGTCGTGTGAGTTGGAAGAACTTTGGTCATCGAGTCTAAAATCGTCATTGGCTGTTGCAGAGGAGTGGGCACCGGGGAGAGACAGTCGGTACGTTGTGATACACCGAGAGTGACCGTCACGACACTGGAGCGGTTCCGTTCGCTTGAGCGAGAAGTGGGCAGCTCCTCGCACGTCCTTCTTCCTTTCACGCTCCTTGCCTAGCCCAGCAGCAGATTCCGCTGGCTGTGACCGTGACGGATGCGAGCTCCATCCGGGCTGCAGCCACCTGACTGGCGGACTCGCTGCTGTGCGTAGCTTCCCTCAGGGGCCCCTCTGAGCTTCTCCTTCTCACGGTTTACAAAATGGGACACAAAGCACAGACCTTCCTCGCCTCCTAAGGTGCTTCACATTTCCCATTATTTTTGGTGCACATACATTTATTTATCTGTTTGCATCAATATCTATGTCTGCCAGAATGGTGAAGACTTCGTTTTTTTGTTCCACTGCCATTTCCTCTCCTTCCTACCTTGCAAGTACTTGGTTCCAGCAACCACTCAATTAGAAAACCAATCAAAGAAACAAACAAACATAAACACATTTGGAACGAATGAGTGAATGAATGAAAAATACGTTCAATTTTTGTCAGCAGCATTCAGCGTAGGAGCATAAAAGCACCACTGAAGTCTAGAAGCTTTTTTTCTCACACTTATGCAAGACTAAGGGGGAAAAAAAAAGGCCTGGTGCTGGTGGTTCACACCTGTAATCCCAGCCAGTCAGTAGGTTGAGATCTGAGGATCACAGTTCAAAACCAGCCCTGGTAGGAAAGTCTGTGAGATTCTTGTCTCCAATGAAGCACCAGAAAACTGTAAGTGGCACTGTGGCTCAAAGTAATAGAGCCTTGAGCAAAAGAGCTCAGGGATAGCACCCAGGCCCTGTGTTGAAGCCCTTACGGACAAAAAAAAAAAAGTATTGGAGGAGGTATTGGAGGTATTGAGGATATTGGTAAATTGAAGAGATCAATTACAGTCTTTTGGATAATGGAATTGAAGATGGATGGAGCTGAGCTTCCCTGGGGCAAATGTGTATGTCTCTTTGTTGAAGCACTAAGAGTTTGGTTAGGAGAAGATTGAGTGCAGAATAAGAAGAAAAAACATATCTTCAACATTGGAGTGTGGAAGAGAAATGATTTATGTAGAGTTGATGCATAAACTTTGAACCCTTTGGCTCTGGGGGTCACCTAAACGTAAAAGGCATAACTGTTTCTAGGGGAAACGTTTTTGGTTTGAGCCAAATGTGTTCAGAAATGCCCTGGGATTTTTTTTTTTTTTTTGCTCTGTGAGAGACATTACTCCTCTTGGTGGAACAAAGGCCGATTCCAGCGACTGTGCCTCAGGCTTCTTTCGTGTCACTGAGGGCTCCTCGTTCTCTGGCCAGTCGTGAATTTTAGATCAGCTACAGAGTCCCGAGTGCTCTGTCTATTGCTATGACAGTACTGTAGCCGCCGGCCAAGCACAGCTGTTTAAATCCAACTTCATGTTCATTTAGTATCATTAATTATAGTTAATGACAATGTAAAACCTCTTCATTAACCTGACTGGCTACCCGTTGTTCCATTCTCAAAAGCTGCACCTGGCTGCCCTGCTGGACAGTGTGCTTATAGAAAGAAAACCTCCCTATCCCCAGAAAGTTCTAGTTCACATCACTTAACAAATACCGGCTCACTACAGGACCCAGGGAATGTTTTATTTCTATAACTATATTCCTGAATATAAAATGTGGTTTGCTAATGATATATGAGGAAGGAAAGACTTCCCTGGCCAAAAAAAAGAAATAAATAAAACCCAACCCAAAAGGTATTTAAGCAGTAAGATTCTAATGGATCATTCATAACGGATTAGCAGAATTGCAGTTCCATATTTCAGCTGTGGGGTAAGGCGGACTGGGGCAAGAGCCACTGCTCTGTAGGACTGTGTGCACAGAGAGTCATGGAGAATGACTAGCAGGAGTGTCGTAAGAGCAAGCAAGGAGCTGTCTGTCTACATCAAGTGGGGAGAGCAGGAGGAAACCTTGGTACTTTTTTCTCTCATCTATAGATACTTGAGGATGGCATCTGGAGATTCATTCCTCTGCTGTCTTGATCTCCTGCAGGCCCTGTTAATTATAGTAAGGATGCGCTATACCTGCAAGTCACCCGCAGACCAGCTCTGCACGGCAGGGAGTCCCTAGCCGCGTTCTGCTGTTGCTTTGGGGGCCCTTGAAAAATGAGGAGTCCAAAATGAGCTGTGCTCCAAGGGTACAATTCAGAACTGAAAAATGCAGTGCGATAAAATACCACCTCCATAACTTTCCATTGAGTCTGTACTCACATGGTGATATTTTAGAGACCCACGTGTGTCTCAACAAGACAGGGATTTGTAGCATCAGAAATTTCTGTCCCTTTTGACCCATGCCTGTCTTAAGCTACTTCACTGTATAATGTACAACAGTTAGTTATTATACTAGCCCATAAAAATGTGTCCAGAAGTTATTACCATACAGTGTACTAAGATCTAGCAAAAATCAAACTCGTTTTTCTTTTCCTTCATGCTAGTGAAATTGCTCTGGTAGGAAATAATCAAGGAAGTGCCTTTAGGTAAAAGCTGGGTAATGATTCATATGCAGAAATGAGAGGAGATGCACTTCCCTTCTACCCTCCAAGGTACAAATTTCTGCCAGCTACATTGCAAGCTCTACCGTACCTCCTGGAAATCTGTGCTTTAACAAGCTCGCCAGGGTTCACTCAGGCCTGCCAACCTCGAAGAAATTCTGCTCCCAAATAATTTAAAATCATTTCTCCTTAAGGGAAGGATCCTAACCTAACTAAATTGGCTAATTTGATGATTTTTTTTTTTTTGTCCCTTAGAGATAGTTATCTCAGGCAAGTTTCCTGTTGGCAAAATGGCTCACCTGTTATGGTTAAGATGAAGGGTTCAACAGTCACAGGCCTCAGCCCTGTGAAACCACTGAAGAGTTCACATTGTGCCCATTTCTGACCGGACAGTGGGAAGTCGACTTAGTGACTCAGCTATGAGAATAAGAAATTGCTGGCCCAGTCCATCAAACTTCACTCCCTCATCTAGTCTTCTGCAAGATGTACGTGTGTGTGTGTGCGTATGTGTGTGTGTGATAAATATTACTGCCCAAATATGTTTTTATAACTCCACACTCCCGATAGAGAGCATTTCTAACCCCACAAGGCTGATTACACAGCCAAACATCTAGAATACCCTGAAATATAGCTTTAAGAAACCACTAAGTCGGTGTTGCATAAAAACACAATGGATTTCGGTCATAGTTAGATGTTGCTTGTGTCTCAAAACCCACAGGTAAGGCGTTGCTTTCAAGCTTCAGTGTTCCCTCAGAGCCCCTGAGACTCGAGCTATTTGGAGGTAGGGGCTGAGTTCTCGCTCTTCTAACAAGCCTCACGCTGCTAGTGGTCCATGAGAAACACTCTGATTAGCAAACACGCTAGTCCAGAACTTTTGTAATAAACACGCATTCCTGACACATGCCTGGGTGAACCTATTTACCAACTTGGAGAAACTGGTAATAATGACATACAATTTCCTACAACGTTAGCAGTCATTTATGTGATCATCGGGGAAGTTTGATTTCTGGGTCCTATTTTGGGCCAAGTAAGTTCAGGTTATTCGGGAAGTAGCCAGTGGGTTTTATTTTATTTTATTTTTTCAGAACCTGTGGGTTTGATGGACAGAGGACTGATCCATCCATCCAATTTCCTGGACTCTGTGAATACGTTACATGCAATGGCCCAGATTAACTTTGAGAATGTGATTCTGTCCCCCGCTGTGTGTATGGAGAAATTACACTGAATTTCCCCGATGCGAGGAAAAAATTGTTTCCCACTGTGGGGCAGGGAGAGACTGGGTGGCGGAAGGAGGGCCGAGCAGATGTGAGAGGGGAAGGACTCCCCATGGCCATGGCGTTAGGATGGGGGACGGTGGGGCGGAGGTCAGTCAACCCCTGGCAGGTGCACTCCTCTGGGGACCAGAACCACGCTCAGACGCTGGGCCGGCGGCTATGACAAGGGTGGGGAAGTGAGGAGGCCTGTGAAGAAGCCAGCAGAAATCACAAAGCACGGCTAGAAAGGTGGGAAAGCACTGGATATCAAATAAAATCTGTGAGCAAGGATACAGAGAAAACCGTGCTTCGTGGTAGCCAGAACCACCATGTGGGTTCACTCCATTCCAGAAAGGGGGTCTAGCTTCCCTGTCTTTCTTGCTTTCTCTCCCTCCTTCCCTCCCTCCCTCCCTCCCTCCCTCCCTCCCTCACTCCCTCCCTCCCTCCCTCCCTCCTTCCCTCCCTCCCTCCGTCCCTCCCTCCCTCCCTTCTTTCTTTCCTCCCTCCCTTCCTTCCTTCCGTCCTTCCTTCCTTCCTTCCTTCCTTCCTTCCTTCCTTCCTTCCTTCTTTCCTTCCTGTCTTTCCCTCCCCCTCCTGTCTCCTTTCCTTCTTTTCTTTCCTTCCTTCCTCTTTCTTTCTTCCTTTCATTCATTCTTTCTTCCATTCCTTTCATTTTTTCCCTTTCCTTTCTTTTCTTCTTTCTTTCTTCTCCTGTTCTTTCTTTTTTTTTCCCCTGATCTGCTTTGCTGTGTTTCTGGCAAGAGACACCATGAGAAACATCCCATGCCCCGTCTATCAGTAAAGTTGAGGTACAGAGGGGTTACAGTTGCATGAAGCAGGCGATGAGTAATGAGTACAAGTCATTTTTTATATTATTTTATGTTATTGTTAGGGTGATGTGAGAGGGTTACAGTTACACAAGCAAGGTAGTGAGTACACTTCTTGTAGAACAGCGTGACCCCTTCCTCATTTCCTCCCTCCCCCTGACTCCCCTCCCTCCAAGTTGTAAAGTTTATTTCCACATGGTGTCTCTCCTGAGAGCATCGCTGTTGTATTGGTTCTCTCTTTGTCCTTTGTTATTCTTCTTCCCTTCCTCAAGTTAATCGTGTATACAAGACACAGGGTACCAACAGCCAAAACAGTGACAACTGGGGATCAACCCAAGGGGGGGGAGGAAATAAATACAACAGGGGTGTGGAAGTGCCTGGAGTTGTCTCAGGAGTGCGGAGCCACGTTCCTCGCCTGCAGGAGGACCCCAGCGTCTGGAGAGCCAGGCCTGAGGCTCTCCAGCGTGAATAGTGAAGGCACTCACCTGCCTCCCTCCCTTCCCTCCTCGCCGCCACTTTTCCAGCCCCCTGCTGCCCTCCTCACGCTCTGAGTGGGACAGGGGAGCAAACGGTAGCAGCCTCGGGGTTCCTGGGTCCCCCCAGGAGATGCCCCCCAGAACACACCCCTCTGTGTGGATGGAGAACATGTGTCCTGTGTGTTTCCTCCTCCGGAACTGTGATGCCAGTGGCAGTTATCATACCTCAGGCTCGCTTCCTGAATGAATTCCGCTCTGTGCTACATGAAATACGTACGACATTTAAAAAAAAAAATCCCGTTTACTTACGATGTTATTCATTCATGCTTCTAGGAGCCATTGGGCTCTTTGAATGAACAAAGCCATTCGCCTGAGTTTTTGTTGTCTAATAAATTATAACTCTAATAAATTATTTTGTTGTCTAATAAATTATAACCAGCTTCCAGTCCCTTTCAACAGAGCTACTTGTAGGAGACATTAAGTAGAATTTAAGAAAACAATTAAAATTTGAGTCAGGATGCCATGGTCTGGGGGCTGTGCTTTGCCCATTTAAAGTGTGAATTTCAAAGCTGCTTTCATTTAAATAAAAGAAGGTATGGACCAAATCTCACGGAGACTCAGTCTCCAGGCATTAAAACTCTTTTCCCTTAGAACTCATAGTTACTCTGAAACTTCTGGGAGTTTATGGTATTAAGTTTCAATGCAGACATTGGAATATTCATCCTGACAAAATTATATATACAAATTCGATAAGCAAAGTGGCAGAGCTGAAAAGTTATTTACAACTACAATATATTTACTTTGGTTTGGCATCAAATAGGAGAACGAAATGGATCTTCCTGAAAGAAAAAATAGATTCCACCAAGCTCAGCCTTTTTTTCTCCCAGGAGGTATTATTATGTTAGTATTTTTTTTCTCTTGAGGACCTTAGGGTTCTGAGTGTTAAGAGGCAAAAGAAACAGAGAACCAAGTAATGACTTCCCTGGTTCTTGGTCTTGTATTAGTTGATTTACGAAGAAGAATTGGAGGAAATCAATCTGTTCTGAGATTGAATCAAAATCGCATTTGACTCATTTCATAAATTTAAAGCGTGTCAGAATTGATTAAGCGTGGTACAGTTAAGAAAGTACATTACCCAAGGGCTTCATATCTTTGTAAATCATTTTGATTTGCAGATTGCTTTTTTGTTTTTAACCTAGGGTATGTGAGCGGCCTTTATCTCCTCAAGAATAAAGTATTACTCATCACTTTGGAAGAGAGCTCAAGGTGATTTAGATAGAACATTACTTTCCTTCAGAGGAAATTATGCACTTATAATTCATTTTCTCCTGTTGTGGCTTGCAGCTGCGGCAGGAAAAAGGAATACAAAGGGAGGAGCAATATTTGTGAAGAAGAGGGATTTAAAAATAATGACTGCTGATGGGGCTGGGAGTATGGCCTAGCGGTAGAGTGCTTGCCTCCTATGCATGAAGCCTTGGGTTTAATTCCTCAGCACCACATATATAGAGAAAGCCAGAAATGGAGCTACGGCTCAAGTGGCGGAGTGCTAGCCTTGGGCAAAAAGAAGCCAGGGACTGTGCACAGGTCCTGAGTTCAAGCCCCAGGACTGGCAAAAAAAAATAAAAATAATGATTGTAACAGATGAAGCCGGACTATGTGTCCTTTGCAGCTGGGGTTTCCAGAGATAGAAAATAAATCATTGTAGACGCACAATGGAGGGCTTACCATGGAAGTCGCTCACACCACAAGCACCTGGCCAATCCCACAATTCCCACTGCCCGCCAAGACCCAGAGCAGCAGGGAGCAAGACTTGGGGCTAGAGCAACTTCCATAATGACTTTGTGATGACATTATTATGAACTGCTTTTTATTTGCTATGTAGGCCATTTTGTTTTCCAGTAGACATCTGTGATATGGAAATCAATTTGCTTAGACAGGCTCAGTTGTTTGTTTGTTTGTTTGTTTGCTTGGTCTTATTTGAAAATGTCATTTTTCTCTTGGGGATGTTCTCAATTTGTAGAATGGCCCAGAAGAGCACATATATACCTTTGTATGGAAATAATTCATGCTGAGTGGTTCCCTTCATAGATAAATAATTGTTACTTGAGACAATTATTTCTGAAACTCCTAATTCCCTTACGATTTCTTCGAAATGATGTCCGGCTATGGCGCACAGTGGCTATGGGCTGGCGTGAAGCACCTCAGGGAAACTACCGAAGGGTCACCTCGTCTTTGGGTAGGATGATGGAAAAGGCATCTTGTGAGCCGTCTTTAGCAACACCTCCCATGTTGATTCCAATTTTAGATGCAAAGACAGGTTCTGGGTCAACTCAACACAAAGCAAATTCATCTGTGCCTTAGGAACACCTCGGAGGGATGCCGGAAGAAAAGCTCAAAAAGAACCTTCCAGAACAAAGTAGCTGCTTGGTGCGGGCACTCACATAGAAGCGGGCATGTGCATAGAAGGTAAACCCTCGAAGGTCAGGAGCCTCGTAGGAGAACAGCTCTTTGCATCTTCAGCCTTCCAGGGTCCCCTCATGAGCAGGAAGTACGTGCTCTGAAGATGCACTCTGAAGATGCTGCAAGGACACTGGTGCCCCCCAGACACACGGGGAAGCTTTGCAGCTTAACTGAGCAAGCGGGGTTGCCCAGACGCCTGACGGGAAGAATCTGTGATGGCGTTTCGTACCATGCACAGGGTTTAATGCCCCGATGAAGAACCTGACATTGCATCTTTTCACGCGGGGCTGGGCTCGGTGGCTCGGCCCTGGGCATTCAGCTGTGGGACCCCAGGAGGTCGGGAGGATTGTGGTCTGAGGCCAGCCCTAAGCCAAAACGCAAGACGCTGTATGAAAAATAAACGAAAGCGAAAAGAGCTGCTGGAGACATGGCTCAATGGCGAGCGCCAGGGCACAACCGCCGACACTTCATTCAGAGCAGGTGATCTAGCGTTATTTGGTAGGACATAAAGTTATTTTATGATATCACTCCACTCATTACAATTCCTGTGTACCACACATCCAAATCAATGGTAAATATCCACTTATGTCTTAACACAATAGCTCACTAATATACATCATAAAAATACTCAAATTTGCTTTAGGAAAAGCTGTTGGGTAGTCGTCCTGTGCTATTTTGAATACTTGTTTTCCAAGACTAGAAACTGTGCATCAGTTTTCATACTGACACACTGTACGGGAGAGAAAGAGAGAGGATCTGTTCCTTACGAATTCCAGGTGCTAATTATCATTTAAGGACCATTTATTAATTAAAACTTCTCCATTCTGACTGATGTTAGAATGTCTCATCTTTTTCTTGTAATTGAAATTTTTATCACTAATGACTTTAAGCATTCTTCAGTAGTAATATTATAAGATTCATTCTAGAATAATTATAAATACTGACGCTGGGTTTTTTTTAAAGATATTATAAAGCTGAGTATAAGTGGCTCATGCCTGTCATCCTACTTACTCAGGAGGCTGAGATCTGAGGATCACAGTTCAAAGCCAGCCTGGACAGAAAAATCTGTGTGTGTCTTCTTTCCAACTAACCACCAAAAAACCAGAAGTGGACCTATGGCTCAAGTGATAGAATGCTAACCTTGAATCCAGAATCCTAAGGACAGTAGTACCCAGGCCCTGAATTCAAGCCCAGGACCAGCACACACACACACACACACACACACACACACACACACACACACACACACACTTTTGAAATAATTTGTTGTCAGGTCTTTCATATTTTAAATGTTGCAAATGCACTGTTCATCCTCTGAGGGGAGCATATTTTAGGGTATCCAAGGGTTGCAGAAAACTTGGAACAGTGAGGCTCCCTAAAGCTACTAAGCAGGTCAGACAGCCAAATGACAAGAAAACAGAAGGCCTCGTCATATGGATAATTGTGAAAAATCAATTCGGACTCGTATTTGTATGGGTGGTGGGGAAACAGCTTCCTATGCTAATGGAGAGAGAATTTATATTCATTTTCCTTGAATTACTTTGGTCCACTGCTCATTTGAAGAAAATTTCATGCAAAGCGGCATTGGATTCCCTTAGCTCCTGTTTGCCTGCCAAGAGATTAAATTTATGCTCTAGTGGCCAGATAATTCCTCCTCCGTGGTGGAATAACTCCCATAGGCAACCCGGGAGATAAAGAGCAAAAACTTTCAATTCCTTTTACAAGACTCTATGTATTTTTATTTTTACTTTCAAGTTGAACCGCAGCCCCGTAGAACCAGGAGTTAAGCTGGAAGGTTTGCCCTGGGTTAATAACTTGCTCCTTCTGAAATTTTTTTTTAATCCTCCTGAAATTAGATATTTCATTTCCAAAATTTATCTTGGCGGGCCTGCATTCACTGAGCGCACAAGGGAACGATCTCCGAGCCCAGAGACGCTGCGGTGCCTTCCCAGGGCACGGAGGATTGGGCTTAGGAAGTTAATTACTCACTGGAACTGCATGGAACAGAAGCAAGCGGAAGGTGCATTGCTGAGGTGTGGTGACTCTTTCGAATTAGACACAAGGGGAACCACAGCCAAAAAAAAGTCATGGCACAGAAAGACAGATATTTGCCCCTACTGTTTATTATGCATTGTACACAAGGAAAGAATATGAGGAAGAGGTGAATCAGTTATAGACTGAGCAGACACAAAGCGCATGCACGAACTGATAGTTATCCTCCACCTTTTCTAGAAATTTGGCCCTTGTGTTTGTTATTTAGAGTCCATAACAGATTGCACGTGCAGTAGGATTACATAAAGTTTTCGGAGCAAATAGCAGGGGTTTTTGTCTCGTCTGTTGTGATGTAGAATAAAATAGCCGGAATAGGTAGAAGTTATCAGGAAAAAAAGACAGTTTTAAGCGTTCTATTTCTCGTTGATTTCCTTCTGTGTTCTTATTAGCTGTCCACTGGAGTTTCTTATAAGATCTTAATTTTCTAGGAAGAATCAAACTGTAAATAGCATTGGGAAAGATAACACATTGAATTAAATATACATTCGCGAAATGCCTGGTAACAGTTTCCAAGAGTGTGATCCGAGGATATGATTGTACTCGTGGTTTCAAGTGGTTCAGTTAAATAAAGAAAAGAACATTATACATTATGAGGAACGAGACAGGTTATGCATAAGGTTTTAGAGTTGGACCAAAATAAATTGACATTTTAAAATTAATATTCTAGCTGAATACATTGATTTGGACTATAATATATACACATACATATGTATATATACAGATACATATATACATATACATAAAATACATACATATATAATGCATATAATATATACAACACCTATGTACATATTAGAGTCAAATATATATGTATATATATGTATGCGTGTGTGTGTGTGTGTGTGTGTGTGTGTGTGTGTGTGTGTGTGTGTATGGCAGACAGGACTAGCCTCAAACTGTAATCCTCCAGTTTCAACATCTCCAGTGCTGGGATTACAGGCATACACCATTGCCCCTGGTATCAGCACGAACTCAGTATTCTTCTTACGCAACTGCATGGAAAGAACGTGCCTGGAAAAGCTTGTGTCATAGGACAATGCTCTTCTGAGCAAAGATGGATGATATTTGGTTATCAAAATGCCAGCCATTGTTGGCTTCTGCAAATCAAAATGTATTGGTAGCATATTTGAAATTCCGGGTGGATAAAATAACCTATATATTCCTACGGTACTGAAATAAATATGGAAAGATAAATGCTGGGTCCAGAGATGTGCGTGATGCAGAAATGAGAATTTCTCCCTGAGATTGCACATCAAATATATGGTCCTGTCTATCTTTCTTATGTTGTGTAAGACTGTGTCATGAATGTAAATTGATAGGTCTATTGCAAAGTGAAGATCTTGGTGCAATTTATTTGCTAGTTCATTTTTCCCTGTCTAACATTTTTTATTTGTTGGGCAATTCACCTGACAGTCCTAATTTTTGCAGAATTGGTCTTTTCATACATATGTCTTAGCACGCTTTTTATATAAACATCCTACAATCTCAGTCATATTTTGTCGATTCACAATCTAGACATCACACACTTGCAATAATGTGCATATTTTTTTGGTCAGTGTTACTGCTGCGTTGTCAATACACAGATAAAGTAGGGTGCGTTCTCTGGAGAGCAACTTTCTTGCAGAAAGTAGCTCAATGGTGAAGTTCATACTTTTAAAAAGTAAAACAAATAATCCCGGACTATCACCAGGTGCCACAAACAACCACTAGGAACTTTGCATCTGCGTTTTATAAGCTACTTTTATGCCTTATAAGTGTATGAAAGTGGTCACTGTTTAATGTAAAAAAGGAATGCAGGAAAGTGATGTTAATCTTCTAGCGCAATGTTAATAATAAAGACTGGTTGTTTCTTTGGTAAAACTAGAATCATTTCCCTGCCTTTCTAACTGTTATTTTTCTTTTCCCTTTGGACATACCCTGCTAAGTCACTGTTGTCTAAAGAAATGACTTGCCAGTGAATTTATTAGTTACCCGGACTTACAGCCTTTATGTTTTTAGTTTGTAAACAATTCTAAATATGTATTTTAAGACCCATCTTCTTCTTGAACTGGAAGAATTTTGAAAGTAACAATTGTTTTATTTACTTATTTTTGTTTAAAATGAGTAACTGATACTCAGATGTGGGCACTTTGGTTGTGTATTTCTTGTCTTTTTTCCTTATTTACTAGGGCTGACCACAAAGACACAGGTAATTTGGGCATAGAAATAATACAACATGTTGATTTCACTTCTGATGAGTTTCGTACCAAACCATAGACTTTCCATACAGTATTGACCAATATAATTGGTGTTCTACACACACATATATTTTACACTCAATTTTCCCCTTAGCCAATCGTGTAGAATTCATCCTAGAAAACAGCTGACTTCTTACACCATTTCCAGCATTTATTCTCTTGGCAGATTGTAGTTTCAAGGCCATGTAGCACTGTCTTTAGTTTTATTTATTTTGCCCAAGGCTGTCATCTGGATGAAACACAGTCATAACAATGCACTCAGTAGGAGCTGGAGTCCTCTGTATATTGTTATAAAGTTAAGTTTCTCAACAAATCAATAAAGGCACCACAGTCCAAAGCTTTGCTTGCTATTCTTTTTCTGAGTTATTTGGGCATTTCACATTTCCTTGCACACCCATACAAATATTGCAACCAATTTGTCAACTTTTGCAAAACAAACAAGCAAACAAAAAAACCCAGGTGGAACTTGAGTTTGCCTTTGATTCCCCTAAAATGCTCAGACCAGTTCTGTGCTATGTATTGATCTGGAGAAAATTGGTGTCTTAGACATACTGAATCATTATAGCTACAAATATGGCTTAACTTGCCATGATTTTAGGTCTTATTTGTTAGCCCATTGTGTAGTTACCAACTCATTTTTATTATAATCTTTAAGTAGTTATATAAAGGGGTTTTTAAGTGGGCATGTCAGTCTATGAATGGACTATAAATATTATTAGTGGCCTGCCTTCCATTGTCCTATCCTGTCTCTTCCAACCCCACCTACCCCCAAAAAGGTAGATTGAAGAGGACAGAAGGAGAGAGTTACTTGCAAAGGAAAAGTGCATAAAATATAGACAGTATCTGAAACAGCAGGAAAAGCGTCTTCTGTACAAATGAATTGTTTGGCCCAAAGCTGCCTTTGTATATAAAGTTCAGCCTAATGGTTTCTCCGTATCTAGTGAACGGCAAACCAATGTGATATGCAAACACACTGTAATATATTCTTTTAATAAGCACCTCGAGTCTCAGGCCTTCATAGCAGCCAGCCTACTGTAAACGACAGGCAGCCACCAGCTTTTGAAACTGAGGCAATGGAGGAAAATGCCTAACTTGAGCCAACAGAGTCATCGCGTTGCTTCCCTTCCATTCTCTTCTCTGGCTGTGACCATCAACCACCGGCCCTAATGACTCTGAAATGTTCAAGACCTGCAGACAAAAGCCAATTCAGGTCTGCACAACTAGACTCATTTTAATTTCTTTTCTTCTATTTTAATGTCTTATCATCTTTTAAATAGTTGTACAAAGAAGGTGCCATTTCACAAAGCGGTTTGAGAATACAAGGCATCTTGATCTATGTCTTCCCTTCTCACTTCCCTTGACCCTCCCCTTTCCTTGCTTTTGTTAACTTTGTGGCATGTACAGTGAATTCTTTTTTTTTTGGCCAGTCCTGGGCCTTGGACTCAGGGCCTGAGCACTATCCCTGGCTTCCTTTTTGGCTCAAGGCTAGCACTCTGCCACTTGAGCCACAGCGCCACTTCTGGCCGTTTTCTGTATATGTGGTGCTGGGGAATCGAACCCAGGGCCTCATGTATACGAGGCAAGCTCTCTCGCCACTAGGCCATATCCCCAGCCCCTACAGTGAATTCTTTTTTTTTTTTTGCCAGTCCTGGGCCTTGGACTCAGGGCTTGAGCACTGTCCCTGGCTTCTTCCCGCTCAAGGCTAGCACTCTGCCACTTGAGCCACAGCGCCGCTTCTGGCCGTTTTCTGTATATGTGGTGCTGGGGAATCGAACCTAGGGCCTCGTGTATCCGAGGCAGGCACTCTTGCCACTAGGCCATATCCCCAGCCCCCCTACAGTGAATTCTTGACTGCATCTTTCCTCTTTCCCCTCTTCATTTGTTTACTACTCTTCTTTTGCCCCCCTCGCCCAACCCCTCATCCTTGTCCTCAATTCCTGGTGCTGATTTTGTTGGTCTTTGACTGAGTCTTTCTAAAATCCATGCTGTTTGAGTCTACTCCACTTTAGTTCACTCATTTAACACTGTTTGCGTACCACCCAACATGTTCGCTTGTAGATCTACAGGCACTTTCTAGCTACCCCAAATGAGGAAAACCATACAATCTTTGTCTCCCTGGGTCTGACTGACTTCACTTAATGCAATTGTTTCCCCAGCCTTTCCATTTCCTTACACATGGTACAGTATCATTCTTTCTAATGGATGAGTAAAATCCCATTGTGTGTATTTACCATTCTTTCTCGGTCCATTTGTCCATTTAGGGGCACTCGGGCTGATTGGCTATTTGGGCTATGGTAAACAATGCTTCAGGGAACATGGTGGTGCTGGTGCTTTCGCTGTTGCCTTGTTTGTACTGTGCTGTATAAACGCCCTGAAGTGATGCAATTGCTGGGTCCTAGGGAAGCTCATTTCGTTTCTTGAGGACATCCACACTGCTCTCCAGAGTGTGGTTGAATAAGCGCACATTCCCACCCACAGTGTATGAGGGTTCCCTTTTGGCTGCATCCTCATCAATTTTCATTATAATTTGTTTTCTTTTCTTTTTTTAAACAACTTTAAATGGCCAATGCCTCAAAGAAAGGGCAGACTGACCTGCCCCAAAACAGCAGACCCAGAGAGTTTGGGGCAGTACAAGGTGGAGGATCATAGCTATGACCTTGGCTAAAGAAACACATCTGAAGACTTGTGTCAGCCAAGTAGGCTGTTTTGCCTCTGAGATGTCTGCTTCACTCTGACATTCCATAGGGCATAAGTGTAAAGTCCGAGAGCGAGAAACATCTTTGAACTCAGAGTTGAGCTCAGGAAATGAGTCCCTAAGTGACTCAAGGTAGACTGAAGTCTGCTGAACTATTCAATCGTCTTGAATTGGATTCGCTGTGACTAGGTGAAGGTGGCACAGCACTGAGTCCATTTCCCAAGCTGAGGACGGGAATCCCACTCCACCGAGGAGAACACAGCACATCAAGACCACAGCAACAGAAGAAGCAAAGCGGTATATACTGAGAAAATAAAAATGCACAGAGAAGAATTTTGATTGAGTTGGACAAGAAAGCGCAGGAGGGTGGATGAATAGCAAGATGTCAAAGGCAGGTGACAGAACTGGAATCTAAGAAATGAATCAAAGGAAATTGTAGAATTAAAAAAGAACAATATCTCAAAACGAAAAGGAAACAATGGTTTGGAATAATCCAGGAGTATTTTCATGCAAAAATTAAAAAAAAAAGCAAGAGCATTACAAACAGACTTATTAGGTTTAAATTCCATCACTCTTCCTAGCGGGTGGATAAACTTTATTTCACCTCCTTAGATAGCGGATTTCTTTTAATCTCTACATTTGCATAATAATGCTTATCCCTTAGAATGAAATCATAACAAGAGCCTCTGGTAGGACCAGTCACAAAGCAGTAGTTTTTTTTTTTTTCTCTAACATTAGCCTAAAATAATGTAACATATTTTTATAGGAGAGGTTGTCCTCAGAATCTTTATTCTTTGGAGGGGCTCAGAGTTTGAATTTGGGGTCTCAGGTTTGCCAGGCTGGTACAATACTACTGAGCCGTTCATCTGGCCCTATTTTTCATAGCTTATTTTTTTATAATTAATTTAAAATTAAGTAAGTGTATAAGAAAGATTGGACAGACAAGGAGAAAGTGGAAATAACTTATTCAAGAATTTTAAAGAACGTATGTTACATTGTTTTTGAGTTTTCAAAACTCTTTGCTCACTTAAGCAATGACTCTTGCACTGATTTGTGTTGGGTGAATAATTCATGAGATTCTACACACACACACACACACACACACACACACAGAGGCTTACAACTATTCATATACTGCTAGTTGCTGAGGATAGAAATTTCTCACTGCTCCACAGATAACATAAAACTGTGCTAATGGCCAGGTGACGGGGTATAAATTCACGCTAGGAGCTATTCAGAAGCATCCATAAAATTTATTGACTCTGGCTAGCATTCCTTCTACTTATCAACAAGAGAAAAAAAAATTTCAGACAGTGGGGAATATTCAGAGACACAGTTCAGATGAATCATCTTAGGGTTATATGTAGTTTGATAAATTACAGTCTCCCCAAAGTTAAAGAGAGCCCTGGGGCTATATATTGTTTGTTATTCTACCTTGACAAAAGACTTAAAAATTTAAGGCTGGAAACTTGAGTTTTTGTTTCTATTTCAAAACATTACGTGTGGGGCACAGGGTGATAGCTCCACACCTAGACCTGCTTATTAATTCCATCAGGTGAATTAGCATGTCTATCTTCTCAAAAATTAGCCTTGAACCTTTGTTTGTTGGGAGCTTTCCAACATTGCTCTTGCTGTTATTTTGGAGGATGCAAGCATTCATCCTTGTAGATGAGTTACTCTACTTTGCAATAAGACAGTAAAATTTCCTCCTTCCCCACACCTGCATTTTGGTACCCATTGTCTCTTCCTCTGGCTTGGCTACCTGCTGGTGCCATTCCATTTGGATCATAATAGTTTTGGGGGGTGGGGTGGGGCTGAAATCAGGTGGGGGCCTAGCAGCTGCAGGAGACCTAATGTGGGGGGAGGGTGCGGGGGAGGGAGTCCTCAGTCCAGGCGTGGGAGAGGCCGGACCTCACCGGGTCACAGTTGCACAGCTGAGCCTCCGTGACTCAGTGAGGCTCCTGCCTTTGGTGCAATTGTGGTGTGGGGCCTAGAAACGAAAAGACCTTGAGGCTCCAGACTCCTGGAGCAGTGTGGACTCGAATCCTGCTCCCAGCTCAAGACAGAGCTGTTCTGCAGCAGCTCGAGGGCTGGAGACAGGAGCCTGGGTGTGAGGAAGGAAATGTGAGCTTCTCTGAAGCCAGCTTCCAGCCCGACTCCAGGCAGCTCCCGACCTGGCCTGCAGGGCTCTCTGGTGGCTTCCTTGGGATGCTTCCTTTGACCCCTGTTGGGGCAATGGGGTGTCCTTGCAGCAGAGGAGCCAAGGGTACCAATTCCACGTCCTGTGTGCATGCTTTACGTCTCCAAGTCTTCTCCAGGGCTTATCTTCGCCTCCTGGGTCTCCAAGCTCACCTCAGCCACTCACCTGGAAAATATCACCCATCATTTATAGAGGATTCAGTGCTGGGCGCCCGTGCCCAGCCACCTGGGATCCCTCTTCTCATTTCTATCTATCTATCCATCCATCCATCCATCTACCCATCCATCCATCCATCCAACCATCTTTCCTTCCTTCCATCCATTTATTTATTTATTTACTTATTTATTTATTTATTTATTTATTTATTTATTTACAATCTGTGACAGCCTAGACACTTCAGATTGTGCTTTTCAGAAGTGCCTACGATGACATATGTCCCAACACACTTTTCCAGGGAGCAATGGATGAGCATTTTCTCTCCATAAACTCATTAGAGCTATCATCTGATTAATTAAAAAGAAAACAGACCATTTGCCATGGGTTAATGACTGGATTTAACCATGCACTACCCCATGGTTCATCAATTTTGCTTGCTAGACTCCACCACACAGGCAATCGGCCATAGGTCACCTAGAGACACTTAGAACTTCCTGCATGGTATGACATGCCGGCAATCCCAGCTCTTCCTAAACTCTTTATGAGGATGGTGAATTTGAAGTCAGCTCCCTAGGGAGTCCCTAGCTTAAAATGAAAACAAATCCAAAGGACATGTACATGTGTATTTTCCATTGCCTCTTGATTATGAACAAAGGCTGGAATATTCACAAAATGGAAAGGCAAACATCTGGGAAATAGGCGGAACTCATGCTACAGCAGCATGGTGCTAAGGCTCTGTTTATAACAGAAGTCTAGTATGTTCCAAGAGGTGGAACTACTACCTGACTTGAGTGTTGGTGCTTAGATTAGTGTGGGGGAGCAAGCCTGGGTGACAGAGGCAGGAGGAGGGAAAGTTGGAGCGACTTTGAGTTCCATAAAGAGAACTTGACTCCAAGGAAGCAGAGAGTGGCGTTTATTTCTATGTCACTGACATGTAAGGAGCTGTCTGGGTACATGGCTATGTTCATATTGTAAAACCCACCAGGCTGCAGCATCACGATTCATGTAATTTACAGGATGTGTTACACATCCGTGACAGCTTTGGCAAAAATCTGACCTTGTGCAAACCAGTGCCTGGTTTCCATAGGAGCTGTGAAAGCAAACTCCAGTAAGGGCCATGGGTGTGACCTTTCACCTGGATGGGAAACGAAGCATTCCACGCGTGGTTCCTGACAGAACCCCACATGCACACGCGCAGGCGTAACGGTGGCCGTAAGCCACAGCCCACAGACGCTTCCTTAAGGAATTTTCTTTCTTACTTTAACTATCTGTGTCATCCCTGAGCGCTTTCAGCTGACATGAGATATGCAAACATCCATTTGGTTATTTAGGGGGAAAATACCTTGTGCTTATTCTTATCTTACTAGGATCACACACTCGCTCAATGGAGAGCTTAACGTGCAGAAGTTCTCATTCTAGCCCAGCATACAAAAAAAATGCACCTACAGATTTCTTTCTTCTGTAAGTTTTTTTTTTTTTCTGAGAGGGGAGAGTGTGGGAGGGGAAGAAATGGAGACTTTCCCCTTGGTATTTGGTAAACCCAACCACACCGTGTTAGGGCTGACCCTTCTGTGGAATAGTCCCCTGGCTTCAGTATTACTCTTCTTCCAGCGGAGACAAGTGCCGTGACTCTCATTCTGTCCCGGATCAGCAAGGTGGCTTGGTTGCCATCCAATTCCCTGTCAGGGTCTTCCGTTAGCCACCGTGGGTTAATATTTATGAAAGCTGGGCCGGGTCACGCAACGCTTACGGAAAAGGTTCTGAGCATCCGTTCCCTCCTGTGTCCGCGTGCTCTAATAGCTACCCATCAATTAACGCGTACTGTAAGTCTAACACTCGCCAAGAGGGTAGCATTGGCCCACCTCCGGCACAAAAGCAATTACAGAAGTGCCTCGTGGCAATGGGCCCTGAGCACGCGAGGCAGAGTGCAAGAAGGGTCAGCCAGGCGCTCGCTGCTTAGGGTGCTTTGTCTTTTATTCCCAGAGAAATATCTTATCTCTCCAGCCTGCCGTTGGGGGAAGGTGAAGCACGTTGCTCCTGTTTCACAGGCCATGTGGTTTCCGTTGCCTCCTTCCTTGGAGAGAGAAGAGTTCCTATGCTCTTACTACCATACCAAAAACGAGAGAAGGGATCCGGGCTGCGGAGAATTCACTTCACGCAGTATTTTGAATTTTTATGCTGCTCATACAACAGTCTCTCCATTTTGATGCATCAGTGCTTTTGGTATTTTAGTTGGCTTTGTTCTGTGGTCTCTTAAAATGCATTGTTTGAAACACATGCTAGAATCTGGTGGACAGGCACAAGTCATTGAGACTATAAAGGATGTAAGAAGTACTTAAGATGAGGGCAGGTTTATAGGATTTTTCCTGTAGAATGATTACAGAATTCAGGAATCAGACATGTGAAAATACCAATCACCTATAGGTTAAAAAAAATTGGCTGGAAAGGGCTGGGGATATAGCCTAGTGGCAAGAGTGCCTGCCTCGGTATACCCGAGGCCCTAGATTCGATTCCCCAGCACCACATATACAGAAAACGGCCAGAAGCGGCGCTGTGGCTCAAGTGGCAGAGTGCTAGCCTTGAGCGGGAAGAAGCCAGGGACAGTGCTCAGGCCCTGAGTCCAAGGCCCAGGACTGGCCAAAAAAAAAAAAAAAAAAAAAAAAAAAATTGGCTGGAAAGACATTCAAATAAATTAAGTACAGACACAAATGAACTCTGATTGCATTTGTGCTAAAACCCCCACATCTGGTCACTGGAACGTGTCACCTTTCGCTAGTTCTTCAGGCATCCTTATTTTGCACTTTGTTTTTAGTTTCTTGTCCAGAAAGGACTTTAAAAACTATACTTACTGGAATATTAAGACTTACAAGGTTTTCCTACATGCCATACATTATGTCAAGTCTTAAAGGTCACTTGCCCACTTCCCAAAGATGATGAGTATTTTGGATGCATGTGCACAGAAGACGGTTGATTCCAAGTTTGGGTGTGAGCAGTAATAATGACGGGAGGATCTCATTTTCTTTTCAAAAGGCTAAAGACAGAATACTTATAAGTACTTGAAGGTCTTGGACTGGGAAAATGGCCTAGTGGTAGAGTGCTTGCCTCTCATACACGAAGCCCTGGGTTCGATTCCTCAGCACCACATAAATAGAAAAAGCTGGGAGTGGCGCTGTGGCTCAAGTGGCAGAGTGCTAGCCTTGAGCAAAAAGAAGCCAGGGACAGTGCTCAGGCCCTGAGTTCAAGCCCCAGGACTGGCAAAAAAATGTCAATAACTCTTGATTCTATGGACACATAACCATGAACATATAACCGCAAACAAAATCAAAGGAAGCTCGATACATACTGACATATTATTCTGAGGTTCATCTCCTTTCCAAACTTCCCCCTTAAAAACGCTCACAGGTTGCAGCTATTTCAAAGACCACACTGCTCTTCAGTTATTTGGTAATGCTCTCTGAATTATTCTTGATGGTTCTCAGAAGGTGATAATTTGTTACTGGCATCAATCCAAAACTATCTCATTTTTTTTTTTTTTACTGACAGTGCTTATTGTGAAAAGTGGGTGGTGGTGGTTACATACAAACTTGGTGATCAGTTTCCTTTGCTGACTAAATCAACTTTTTTAGGGATAAGTTTTTTTGTGAACAGAAAATTCACAGTAAAATAGAAAGCCTAATGTTAATCCATTGCTTGCTTGTATTCAATTCTCTTGTCTGCATATTTTGCTTAAATCTTGGCTGAGGATGATTGGAGACAATAAATCTGTACTGTATTTTGAAAACAAAATGCTCACAGAGCTATTCCCTTGGATAAATAAAAGCATCCAAAAATCCATATTAGATATGAGCCTGTATATTTCATTCTAGAATGGAAAAGAAATAATTCTCAGATTTACAGCTGAGAGAAACAAGTTGGCATGCCTACAATGAATGAAATTAAAACAATAACATTGTGCGAGCCTCCCCCCACCCCAAGAAAACAATTCAGTCATGTAATAAGAAAACCTGTGAAGAAACTGTGTAATATGAACAATCAATCAGAAAACAATTCAGTCATGTAATAAGAAAACCTGTGAAGAAACTGGGGAATGTTAACAATCAGAGAAAAGGCAGGTCATGGTAAAACATACACATCTAAAATTTCACTTTAAATAGGAATGAAAAGCAATTTATTTTATAGGTATGAACAACTGAAAAACATTAAAGATTGTAGAAGACTTTGAGCTAGGCCATTCATCTACAGCACCAGATTTAGTTGCTATATTCTCTTCCTGACTGTTTTAGTTTCCTTACTGAATAAACCGGTATTTAGATAACTGTAATGCTGTAAATAAATACTACTAGATTTCCCTTTAGCATGCCCCTGATACAAGAAACAGGATATCAAATTGCTATCAGTAATCACAATATAAGCATTAAAACATTTTTCAATATAAGATATGTAAAAGCTAAGTATAAAGTAACATTTGTTGAGAAGCAGAGAGAAGACTCAGAGTAAGAGAAAATTATAGGCCTATACACTTCATTGTTACTCTTCACAGAACATTCGAATACAATTTTGAGCACTAAAATGTATTTCCTAATGTTGACAGACTAAGGCTTTATAAAAATTCATGTAACTAAAAACAATAACAGGAGACATAAAATTTAGGAGTAGTGAATAAAGAAATAAGAATAATTTCCAAGAGTTCAATTCCTGGCTATTTAATAAATAATATCTGAACTTAAGCAATGAACATATTTTGCCATATAATTTAATCAAATGGATTAAAACATACTTACTTAGTTCAGGCGTGATGGCTCACACCTGTAATCTCATTTACTTGGGAGGCGTTGGAAGGGGGAACACAGTCCACGACTATCCAAGGCAAAAGCACAAGACCCTGTCTAAGAAACACATTAAAATCAAATAGTACAGGGTACAGATCTTGTGGTGGACTGCCACCATAGCCAGTCTGAATCCCTGAGTTCAGTCTCCAGTATTGTAAAAAAAAAAAAATGCATCTTAACATCCCTTAAGACATAGTAAGCAAGTTTTTCCTATAAAATAAAATGGCTTTCTTTTCTTTTACATTGAAGTTTATGTTAGTGAGAAGATTATTTTACAGTTCCTTAGTAAACACATATTTTATAGAACACGGATTATAAAGTCACAGTACATTTATTTAGTTATTTTATTTAAGTATTCTTTGTCAACATGTAGGCTTGAACTCACACTCGCACGCTTGCTACACAGGTGTTCTTACCACTGGGCGATGGCTCTCTTTCCTTGCCTTACTAATTTTTCAGATTTTTGTCTCACAGGTTGCCTGGTGTAAAATTGTCCCCTGGCTGATAGATCTCCGCCTCGTACATCGCTCAGCTCCTAAGTCTGAGCCACCTGCCTGCCCTAAGATACAGTTCATAGGAACAACATCCACAGATGAAAGGAACCACCCATCTGTAACCGATTGTATCAACGGCTCTCCAGCAGGTATTGTCTTTAGGTGCCCACAGTGTGGCAATAAAACGATAATGTGGGGTAGATACGGAGATTGATCTATCAGCGAATCAATCGGTGAGCATTTCCTTGAGAAGCAGGCAGCAATTATGACAACATACTTTAACACACCAATGAATACAGCTTACCCTGGCTTTGTAAATTCTCCCTTGGCAGACACTTGAGAATTGCACCTCGATGGGAATGGAGTCTGAGCTGCAGAGGAACGTGATTGATTGCTTTAAGTGCCTTTACATGTCATATAAAGTTAAAATTGCAGCGGGAATAAGCTCGGGACTGAGTGATGTGATAGACTAGGCTCAGATTTTTAGAATCACTCTCTTGCACTGCAGACAAAGCAAGCTTCCTCGTGCCAAATCACTACGGACCCAGTGCCAAACTCTGATTAAAATTTAGGGGCAACCAGCACAGGGGAGACCTCACTCTCCACAGCTCTGAGACTGGAGAGAAAGGGGAAAACAGACAAGACATGACAGATGGGGTCCCCAGGGCCCTTGATCCCATTGTTAGCGAGGGTTAGCCGAGAATGTTTCAGAAAGCTTTGCTGCCTCTTGGCTTCTGCCTTGCCCACCGAATGCATTGGCCGCCCACAGGCCATAGTCTGACACGATCGCTTTGTGAGCGCTCATCATCGTTTGTTCTTTTTCTTTTATATCTTTGCCTCCAATGCCTTCTAAGAGCAAGACTCACATTATTCAACTGCATCTTATTTTTTTTTTCTCCAGTTTTGGATACTCATTTTTTGTGGCTGTACCAAAAAAAAAAAAAAAACGAGATTTTTAGTATATTCAAGGTATAGAAAATCTATTCTTCGGTGAGTTTTAAGAATAGTGAAATCTCCAAGAAGTCATTTTTTTTTTTTTTTTTTACTGTAGACACTTGGAGATCACCTAATTCAGCATTAGATTTAGTGTGCAATTTCTCACTAGCATCTCAAACAAACCGACATCCAAATTCCACCTAAATGCATAAGCAGCAGACTATATACATAAATATGTCTGCCTCTTGGTACACATTTCATGAGATGTTATAAGCTAGAGATCTGAGAGAATAATATCCAATTGCTAAATTGGTGAGCAAAAGAAAAGTTAACACCAGTTAAAATCAACTGAGCTTCCTCCTTTCCACTTTTCATTTCTGGGTTTGTGAGAAGACGTTGTAACATCTACCATCCAAAAAGAAGTTTAGGTCTTCCTAGATTGCTGTTAGTTCTAGGCTTTATGCACTTTGCATGACTGAAATCATGCACCCATTTGTTAACTAGTGTTTTCATCATTTATTAGCTGGGACATTCTCAGCTGCAATACCACAAGTGGGTGCTCATTCTTCTTCTTGGGTAAGACTTTCCTAAAACTTATAATTCTAATATCCCACCTTTTATTTGTTGATTTAAAATAAGCACCAAAGATTTGCCTTCTGTGAGCACTGTTTGGCAGGACTCAGGATTATATAATAATTATAAAGCTCTTGGTCATGAGAGGCTAAAAGAAAAGAAGTAACAACAGAATATAGATAGTGGCTGAGATATCATGAGCAGAAATTTGAATTCTACCACAAGCAAAAAGTGATTAAGTCTATGAGATGTATATAATAAATATTATTTTTTTAAACATATTTATATTTTATATAAATATAGCTATTATATTTACATTTAATTTATATTATTTTTAAATTTTATTTGTGTTTAATTTCTAGTTACACATATTAACTGATTTAAGTAATAGTTAAAGCAAAATATTTACATTACTATGAATATAATATATTATGTAATAAAAAGAAGAAGTTTCTAAAATCAATGTTTACACCAAGTGAAATCCAGACTCATTCAGCCAAGAGTAAAACCCTATTCTGTGTAAGTTGATACTTTAGAGAGGCTTAAAGAGCTTGGGGCCATTTGCATTCCTTGTACTTGGACACCAGTTGTTAGGATCAATCGTGGCAAGAAGCCTGAGCGTTCGACTCGTCTAGTTTTGAAGCTGCTGTCTCGGGCTCGTTGCACTGTTGGCTCTGAAGAGCACTGCAGTGTCGAGCCCTGCGTGGTGGTGGCCCTGTGCACGTGCTCAGAGATAATGTGCGGGGTGGGGGGGCCCCATTACTAATGACAATTAAATGCTACCTGGTTTCAGGCCAGAAGACTGAGGAAGAAAGTTGGCTGTATCGCTCAAGGCCTAAGCACGTACCCATTCTCTTTCTCTCATTCACGTGGGTTAAATAACTCTCCATCGCAGATGCGTTTTAGCGGGCTAGTCAGAAATAATTTTTATGCCCCATGAAACGCACGGTCAATGGTTTGAAGCGACAGCGGCTGTCGATATTTTCTGTCACGTTCTATTTCTGGACATCGATAGGCTCTCAATCTGCCTATGATATATGTATATTCCTGGAACTACCTCCCTCTTGTTTATGGATGATTCTATCTCTTTACGGGAGAAGGGAACTAATGCACATTCTTCCAGTCTATTCTTCACATCCATACTCCATAGCACTCAGCAATATTTGTAAGACTCCCTGCATCTGCAGAGCTGAACAAAACTAACTTGTGTCCAGTGAAGTCCAACATCAAGTGCGCCTCTGCAGTGTACTCTTTCCTCTTCCGGAACGCAATTTCTTTTTTTTTTTTTTAATTTATTTCTTTATTGTCAAAGTGCTGTACAGAGGGGTTACAGTTTCATAGGTAAGGCAGTGAGTACATTTCTGATCCAACTTGTTACCTCCTCCCTCATTTTTCACCCACCTTCCCCCCTCTCCACTTCCCTCCCTCCACATGAGTTGTGCAGTTAGTCGGTTTACATCATAGAGTTCTGTAAGCATTGCTGTTGCATTGGTTTGTCTTCTTATTCTTTTTTAAATTTATTTCTTTATTGTCGAAGTGATATACAGAGGGGTTACAGCTTCATACGTCATGGCCCTGGGCACATGGTACACATGGGTCGGGAAGATACATGGTTCGAAGCCAGCTTGGAGAAAAAAATTTAGTGAGCCCCTCCCCCAACCTTCAACCAACATACCAGACCTGCTGTCATCTCAGCCGTATGGAAGGGCCAAAGGTAGAAAGAATAAGGATTAGAATTTGCATAATAAAAAAACCAAAATTTAAGTCACTGACCGGATCTGAGGTTCTGAGGGTTTTTACCTACACTGAAATTCAAGAATTTGCTGGGACATGGTGGTGTGTTTTACGTATACGGTGGGTTTTTGTTTTTGTTTTTTAATGCCATCAGGTAGAAGAATGAAACACAATTGATTTAGCTTGCCATGCAGATATATTAAAAAAAAAAAAAAAGAAAGAAAGAAAAGAGCCCAGGAAACCAGTGGTGGGCTGGGGTCAAGGGGGAAAGGGGCAGATGAACGGAGAGGAGAAGAGGGGGAGAGGGCAGACAGGAATCCAGTGTACACCACACGAAATGAAGGAGCAGGAGGGAGGGGGCTGGGGGGAGGGAGAATGCTGACAGGGTGACATGGATCAAGACGCACTGTAATCACAAATGGCTTTGTTCCATGGCAACGCCTTTGTACACCTACTTCAAGGTAACTTAAAAATACATTTAAAAAGAGAATAAGAAAGAAAAAGCCATCCTCAGAGGACTGTGTTGTTGTTTTAACCAGGAGTGCTGTGGGAAGGCGTGGGGGGGGTGGGCATTGTCGGGACGGGACGCTGGTTTAGGTCGCGGCGCGCAGGTGCCGGCAGCTGAGGACTGGTTTAGTGAGAAGCACGCAGCAAGCCCGTCCCCAAGCCCTGGAAGAAGAGCAGTGAAGGAACGCTGCATAACCAGCACAGCACAACTCGCTCTCTGAAGCAAGGAGACCGGACCTCCTGAAGCCAACGGGAGTTGTCAGGGCTGACCTGAGAACCCGCGTGACTAAAAATAAGTTTTAGTGTTAAAATTATAACGGCTTCTAAACCCTGGGGAGGACTCCATGCTACAGGGCTGCACCCCCACCCGTGAGACTAATTTCTTGTAGTTTGACATTTAAAAATATAGGGAGCCCTTGTTCCCCTCTGTACCTGGGTAGCAACCATGGTAACGGACAGTTAAAAAAATGATCATAGTCATAGACTATAGAAATAACCATAATAGTAGTAGAAATGCCATGGTAACTGTTGGGTTGGTTTACTTATGATTGAGTACTGGATTGCTTTAGCCCGCTCAAGCTTGCTTAGTGGTAATGGGGAAACATGGTGGCAATTGTTAAAATAAAGTTGGTACTGGGTCAGCCTGACTGCAATATTCTGCTTCTGTAAACAGCTTGCTTAACCCATTTGTGACTTGCTCTACCCCCTGCACTAACCCCCTGTATCAGTGCTACGTGACCACCTGTTGTAAATTCCTGATATCGAGGCCAGTTCCCAATATCAAAGCCAAAATAGATAACTGAAAGGATAAATAGCCAAGAGAAGTAGGACAAGACTTGCTTGCTAAATGCCATCCAATCAAGTATCTGCCAAGTTGGGAATACCCTGCCCCTGTGTAATCACAATGAAAACCCTGCCTATCTGAGGGTCGGGACTCTCAATCCAGATCCGCTGTGTCGGTGATGGTTGGGAGTCCAGGCTCAAGCTTGCAGTAAAGACTCTCGTGCGTTTGCATCGGTATCGGCCCCTTGGTGGTCTTTGGGGACCAGGAATCTAGGCATAACAAAGTCATAGGACAGACAGCTGAGAAATGAGGGTGCTGGTACCTGTGTCGACATCCACATTAAACATTTCCACTGGCAAGCCAGAGCCACCCACACCATCCCCCCGGCCCCTCCTCCCAGCTGCTGTCTACCTGATTGCCAATTATTTGACACGATGCATTCAGCATTTAAAAAAAACAAAACATCGAAGCAAGACATGAACACAGTCTAGAGAGACAGAACATTCATCAGAACAGGCTCCAAGCCGATGCGGATTTTGTAAGTATCACGGAGGAAGTTTGAAGTGACTGTAATTAGTATGTCAAGTCTCTAATAGAAAAAAGTAGACATTATACAAAAAAACACAAAACAATATTGTATAGGTTAATAAATGGAAACTCTAAGAATCCAAGAAAAATAGAAACTAACAATGTAGCAACAGAAATGAAAAGTTTCTTTGCCTCATCAACAGACTCCACTCCCAAGGAGAGAATAAATATCCGGATAATTCAGAAGAGCTGGACACCAGTGGCTCACACCTGTAATCCTAGCTACACAGGAGACTGAAGATCAAGGTACATGCACACACACACACACACACACACACACACACACACACACACACACGAGAGAGAGATCAGTAGAATTTCTTGAACTAAAATCAAAAGAGAAAAATATTGAAGTGAATAAAGCGATCCTACATTGGTCAAGGTGCAATAGAGTCATTTCAAATTGGTAATGCTGAGATATTGGAATTTCGGAAGGAGAAGAAAAGGAGAACATTGCTGAAAAATATTCGAGGCAATAAGGGTTGAGAACAGAGGGAGTTGATACCATCACAACACTTGTAATTTTATTTAAGTTGCATAAAATGTCTAAATGTTACTGGAGAGTCCTATCAGTAAAGCAGCTTCTGTATGTAAATGCTACTGTATCTGCCTTGATGTCATTTTCCATCATTTTTCTCATGATGATTTGCAGCTTAATTCCACATTTTTGTGTGCACTTGAACCTTTGTCCTAGCCGGGTGACAAATGAGAAATACTCATACAATTGCCGATTATCGATAAAAAGTTTTTAATCCAGAGAAGCTTCTTTCATGAGTAACGTTTCCTCACGCATTACTGAAAAATCACTACTGTGGAACGCAAGGGCAGAAGGTGGAAAGTGCAGCAGCGGAATTCACCGGACACTGAGGAATGTGAACACTACAACTCGTGCGTGGAGGCAGGCGGGGGGGAGGGACGGGGAGAGAACGAGGGAAGAGAGGACACTAGGAAAGGAAATGTACTCATCACCTGACTTGACTTGTGTAAATGTAATCCCTCTGTACATCACCTCTATCATAGCCATAAATTGATTCTTTGAAAAGACCAAAACAATGATTGCAGAAACTCCTCAAATAGTGTAAAAGGAAAGAAACTTATTGTGGCGCTCTTTGATCCTTTGCACATCTCGGGGGGGGGGGGGGCGGTGGTGAAGAATATTTTATAGACTTGATGCTTAATAATATCTTTTGAGTCATCAATAATACTTAGCATTGGGTCAGATCTACAATTCACATAATTCCATGCTGACGATTCATTCAACTTTAGCTCAGCCCAATTTTCTATTCAATTTAATAAGTCTGTGACAGGGAAACACAACAAGCAGATATCAAGGAACTGAAATTATAGGGTAGCATCTTTCAAAAGCATCCTTTGTCAGATTCCTTAACACAGCATTTGCAAACAGAATCGAGAAACATGCAAGAGAGAAGTACATTACAATTAATTTGAACCTAAATCACACGCATAGATCAGATTCCTCATTTTGCGCAGTGTAATTCACTAAAGAGAGGTTTTCCAGTGGTATCCGTGAGACACCCATTGAGTGAAGAAATAAATAGCATTTGGTGAGGTTCAATGTCGCCTGGAAACTTTGGAAGATGGGAGGAACAGGAAGAGAGAAAAGCTGTCCTGGTGCTCGAGTAGCCAAGAACGACCTTGCTGTACTGGAGACAGACAGGACTTTGTTTCCGGCCCCCCGGGGGTAACAGGTGTTCTGCAATGCTGGCAAGTCAGAGACGCTCCGCCCAAGCGTCACACTTCCTCAGTGGCACTCGGGCGGACAGTACACTGTCTTACTGTAAAAGGACTGTGGACATCCGAAGACGGAAGGATGTCAGACTCTTGGGTGTCCCCGACGATGCCCTGTTTGCTGTCTCCCCCTTTTCTTCAAGGCCCATCGAACTGGTGAGGCCTGAGCGGCCCGTGGCTGCCAGAGAAGCGCTGGGCTCAGCTTGGATGCCCGGGAGGCACCGCTGAACTCACCAGGCTCAGCCCCACGCCCAGCAGCTCCTCCAACACAGCCCGGACACACAAGCAAGCGTCCTCCAGCCAACCACGCAGACACTTACATTCGTATCATTTATGCATTGGCATAACGGTATTATTTGCATACCTGTTTATATAACATTATTTTTATCTAAGTGTATTTATGCATATGTATATATATATATATTTGGAAAAAAAAGCGAATTTCAAAGTTCGAGTTTAGTAGATAAGAAATGCCAACACCGTAGTTTCTATTCAATATTTTTTAAAGGTATTCGCCATCAGGTTTCAAGAATTAAAGGGAAGAATGAATATTGTCATTCCTACAGATTTACATGTTCAGAAAAGCATGATATTCGTAGAAAAGCTGAATGACTAAATAATATTCATGCTGATATTAAAATATCAGCTGCAACCGAAGAGCTTAGTACACTTGCCCAGCCCAAATTATATAAGCAAAAATATTTTTCTATTCGCCATTAGAAATCAACTCTAATACAAACGGAAAACCATGATGCTTCAGCTGCTTGAGTGTGAGCTGTCCAGGAATAAACATCATAATAATAAAAAAAGCTAAATAAATGATATATTTGAGAAAAGCACAAGAAACCAAAGTGAGTGAAATACGCGAAGAACTGGCTGCTTGAATCCTGTAGATTCACATTCCCTCGGGCTGTTCCCAAGACTCCACATGCTCTTTAGCACAGCCCCGACAGGGTGCTTGGTGAGCAATTACATTTTTGTTGGTAAAATGTGAAGGGCCACGTTGAGGCCAAACCAGGGAGGGAAAACTCAGAGCTGAGGACCTGCGTGTACCAGATGGCCTGATTATTCGCGCCGTGGAGTTTTAATCCTGAAATGTATACATCAATGGCATTGGAAGTAGGACTGCGGGGTGGTGGCAATGGAAAGACTTGGAGTAAACATTGCACGCCAGCACACACGTGCGATTCTGTACTTCACGAACTCTGAGCGTTTTCTTCCCTGCAGTCATGCAGTCCGTTAGGTTGCACTTGGGCCTCTTAGCAACTAAAATAGTGTTACTCTGAGTCTAGAGGTCCTGACTTACAGATTCTTCTACCTCGGCCATGAGCAGCTGAATTCAGAAATGGAGAGTCAGTGGGGAGAAGCTGTCCTGGCAGCTTAAAAGTGTGACTTGCGTCTAGGGCGTCTAATGAAATTCTCCACTCTCTCTCTTAGATCATTTTACAGTTCCTTTCCTAGCAAGTAGCATCTACAACCAACCACAGTGTAGCAACTGAGGAAGGATTCCTTCACTATCCCATGCGAGAGTTGCTGTTAAGAATGAGCATGCTCTTTCTTTAGGGCTAGCTGGACAGGCTCAGGCCAGTACGATGGGTTCAGACACTTAGAGGGTTCATGGTTTCCTTGCAAACTTACCTCCCTTTGTGCCTCCCACCCTGGGAGCCATTAGCTTCAGCATTTGTGTCAAATTGGACCTGAAGCCCAACTCTGAGGTGCTTCACATGCTATTGACACGTTTTCTCATGTCCACTGCTGAGCAAGAGGCCCCCGTGTCCTTTTGATCACTGTAATGACAGACATCGAGGAAATCGTTTATCAAAACATACTTCACATTTTCTCCTTAACAACCAATTCACCTCTCAGCTGGCGGGGAACAAAATCCTTCAAAAAGCCCCAGTTATTGCAAAGCCCCCAGGCTGTGTCCGGCCTGGCTGAGAGCCCAAGGGCAGGAAAGAACTCAGGGCCTGGAGAGAGCCACTTGCTCTACCCTGATTGCCTGCGGCGCCCCTGCCCACTTCGTGAATCAAGGAGAAAATTATCTCCCTCGCAGCCTCTTCCACAAGCCTTGCCGTTAGCTTTTTATTTTATTTTATGTTAGAGTCTGGAAGCTCCTCTCTCCAAATGCTGGCTTCTGTTAGCAGGTGATAAGATGGCTAGAACTAGGCTGGGCATATGGCCTAGTGGCAAGAGTGCTCGCCTCATATGCATGAAGCCCTGGGTTCGATTCCTCAGCACCACATGTATAGAAAAGGCCAGAAGTGGCGCTGTGGCTCAAGTGGCAGAGTGCTAGCCTTGAGCAAAAGGAAGCAAAAGGACAGTGCTCAGGCCCTGAGTTCAAGGCCCAAGACTGGCAAAAAAAAAAAAAAAAAGATGGCTAGAACCGTTCTAATATGGTGCTGAGCAGACTGAGTATACCGAACACGCTGTTGCTTTCCTGCAGTATTCCATGACCCAGCGGCCTGACTGGGAGCTTGAAATTAGGAGGGGAAAGAAAACTGGCAAGAGTTTGGACAGAAAGAAGTCTGCCCCCACAGACCCCCCATGCCCTCTACCATAGGAGCCCCGAAGTTATGAGGAGGGTAAAAAGGGGGGTGATGAGTCACGGGTATGACCAATACATCGAATGAAAATAACAATCAAACAGACGGGTTAAGAAAGAGGAAGCTAGATGGGGTGAGTTGGATCAAAGTACATTATGTGTGTGTGTGTGTGTGTGTGTGTGTGTGTGTGTGTGTGTGTGTGTGTAAATATCACAACAAAGCCCTTCTGCGCGATTAGCGTATGCTCATGTTATAAAGCACTTGGGAGGACCAGGACGCACGGAAGGGCAATACTGTAAAGAGTTCTTAGGGAACCCCCGGGCTCGCTGTTGCACCTTGTTTGGGGGTCTGGGAGGACTGGAGAGACAGAGCCGGAGAGCCAGGGCGAGCCCCCGTCCCGGGTTCTAACCATGCGGTCCAGGGAAAGGCTGACCGGGCAGCTTCTGTCTCTGACCACCCTTCCAAGAGGAGCTGACCAGCCCCCAGGTGCTGGAGATCAC